>NW_026623577.1:72744-313004 GCF_030028575.1 Malurus melanocephalus | reverse complement strand
GCACGGGATGCGCAGGAAAAGCGGCCCAACATCCCCCTCTGCTGTCGGCAAACACCGCCGCACCGGCTCCCCGCACCGCCACTGCCGCTCCGCAAAATCCTCCGGCAGGGCACCCATCCAGCCGACCGGGATCGTTTGTCCAGCTAAAGCATTAAATGAGCCTGTGTCAGAGGAGAGGAACAACCATCAGCAGCGTCTGCTCGTGTCAAGTGATACCTGAAGCCTCTGGCCCTCGGGTGAAGCCAGGTTTGAGTTTAGACACACATGGATTAAAGTAATGAAAGTCATTACTTAATAACATCCCTTTCTCCCTGTCCCCAGAAGAAACAAGTTGYGTGTCCAAGAAGTTACTCTGCAACGCAGGTTCTGCCAAATTTGTTCTTGCAGGTTGTGACTTCTTTGGACACAAGGCTGGTTGTCCGGTGTTGGGTTTTATCTGCTGGATGTGGAGGGCAGGAGGCCGTAAAACAAGGCAGATGGGTTCCTGATTTTATTGTCGTTTTGGTTTTGGCCAGTTCTACATAGTGGCTTTTTAAAATTTTAGATACATTTTTACATTTTAAAATAACTTTGTTCATAAAACAATGCTGCTTTCTTCTTTCTATCCCCACTCGAGATGCCCCACACTGACTCTGCTCTTTCTTATAAAACCTGCTGCAATGAGGACTTTTTTGCTAATGCTCCTTTCTTGGCAGCACCCCTAAGCCATGAGGGGTGTCTTCCTACTGCAACATACAGGCCCTGGGAGGTGGCACCTCAGTGAGTCTTGAGGAGCTCCACTGAGCTGCACTGCAGCTGCTGCAGGTCAGCCTGGGACACTTCTCCCTTCTCTGGGAGGCTCCCAACATGGCTCACCCACAGTTCACGGCTTCTTTTTGATGGCTTGTTATTAAAACTGCACAAATCGGAAATCCTTCCTCCTATTAATCTAATCAGAAAGAAGGTCAACCGGGTTCATTTTAGATCAATCTGAAGCGAATGTTTCTGGTAGTTTGGTTTTGTCAGCAAAATGAAAAAAACTTCCCTGAAAGAAGTCTGAAGCCAGTCAAGGCTTCTTTGTACTTGGATTTAACCCTGCTGTCTGAAGCCACTGGTGTGACTGTCTGCTGACTTGGGGTGACATTTGCAAACATTCTTCTTTAGTCCAAACCAACCTTTTTTTAGTGAGCAAATGATTGGTCCTGCCATGCCCCTGAACTCTAYTCCTTTACTAGCCAGAGATGCCCAAGTGTCACCCAAGGTCAGCTCGTGACTTTGGCATCATGTGCACTGGCTCCAGACAGGCAGAAAGGCAAGTGTATGACTTCTAGACAGCTAGGAGAGTTCTCTTCCAAAAATACATGAAGAAATCCTCAGCTGCCACCAAGGTCTAGCTGTTCAGGAGAAGAGACAAACAAGAGGTCCAGAGCATGAGTCAAGGTCTGGATCTGCCCTTCTACGCTTCCACCACTGTAATGTGAGCATTTTTGTCCAGCCTGCCAAGAGGCAGGGCAGATAGTGTGCCTCATTGATTAAAAAAAGCAAATCCAGGTCCCATTAGATGTACTCCCGTTAGGGACTGGGCCAGGGATCTCACCACCTTTTCAAGGTGAGATACATAAATTAAAACAAAAACATCTTCTTCTTAACAGCCCACTCTGATACCTCTCTACTAATTATATTTCTTGCAGCCAGACCCAAGTTCTGCAGCCCATGACTCCTGCTTCCGTGATCTTAAAATTCCTATTGATCCCAGTGAGACTGGGTTCAAGCTGCTTAACCATTCATCCACTGGAGCAGGGAGCTGGTCCCTGGGTGGCTGCTGTCCCTGTTTGCTGCAGCGGGGCTCCCAGAACAAAATATTCCTGGCTGTTCCAGAGCARAGTACATCATGTTTCATCCTTGCAAAAGGTTGTTATAAATGGTTTCATTTCCAGGGAGCTCAATTAAATCCGGGAACTCTTGCAACAAGTTCACTCCTAATTGTGGCTCAGAGACTTTGCAATAGACAAAAGACAAACGGATGGTGAGGAAAAAAGCAAACAACAGCAGGYATTTCCATGGTGTCCTCTTTGCTGCTTATTAGCTGTACCCTGTCATGTACTGAGTACTTKGAGCACTTCACCTGTCACTTCCCAGACTGTCACATTTCTCTTCCTAAGTTTCCATGTCTTCTAGGGAAGAAGCAGAGTACACTCCCTGCCAAAGGCACCAACCCATTGCCTTTGGGAGACAAGAAATTTTGAAAACAGACATTGCAGCACCTCMAACTGACCTGCAGTTTTTGATCTCCTTCCCCAGGCCACAGGAGATAAGTCCTCACCAATGACTTCTGGCTAAGCAAGATAATGAAACCCTCAGGACATCAGTCTGGCAGATGCTTTTTAATGGGACCTGATTGTCCTGAGTCCTGARGATGGCCTGGTTTCCTGGGGATTACAGCTGGCCTTGTTTCAACTTTCATCTTAGCTGAACGTGATCACCGAAGTCAGGTCAGTTCTCAGCGTGKGTGGTCTCTGTACAGTCCACTCTTCACAGTGAAAACCAGCAGGTTGCTCCTTTCTCCCAGTGCTGGTGCTGGCCCTGGGACTGCCCTTTTGCAAGTCACAGTAAGACCTTTCCTTTCCTTTTCCCATTTTCCCCAGCTATAAAAATACACCCGTGGATGGGATTCTCRTAAACAACAATGTCATTAAATTGTGCCTTAGTCTTAGCTGCTTTGTTTGCAGTGAGTCATACCGGAATTCCTGCAAATGCAGTCAAACAGGAGCCAGCATTCATCAAACACAGTCCTGGCTCTTCCCCATCCTAAATGCTGACCCCCCAAGGCAGTGGGACTCTCCTGCTGATGACCCACAGACACGGGGTCCCTGAGCATCTYCTCCTTCCAGTTAGAGCAACAGCAAACTGGCTGCTGGTTCCCCTGCCAGCTTTAAGCAGTGGGCTTTGTCCTTTGGGAGCAGTCCCACGTCCTGTTTCAGCAGCCTTGGTGCAGGGGCAAGACTGGGCTGAGTTAGGAGTTGGGCTGGTTTCCCCCTCCTTGTCTTGCAAACCCCCTGTGCCACTGTGCTCACGTGTTGTGTCTGGGAGCRGGTGACAGCTCACATAATGCAGACTGGCAGGTGACCACGGGAAATGCAGCACAGGTCACGTCTCTGCAAGCCAGGCTCAGCCTAAGTCTCCCAAGATGCGTCACTAAGACTCTTAGGGCTAAATCCCTCCCTGCCTAAGTGCAGCTGGCAGCAGCCCTGCAGCAGGGATGCACTCTGCCCCCACCCATGCCCAGATGCGGCCACCGCTCTCTGCATTTCTGACACAGATTCTCAAATGGCTTGTGAGTTCTCCTTCACCAAGACTTTACCTTCCAGGAGCCCAGAGCAATGGAAAAGATTTGACCTTTCCATACCTGAGAGCAAGGTGTGCAGCTGGGGAGCGAGGCCCTGCCAGGCTCCCATTGTCAGGAGGTTGTGACCATCCTGCAGCTTGGAGGGGGCTGTGATCTAGGGAGTCTCGCTTAGAAAAAACACCTCTTGCACAGCAGGGCTTCTCACCAGCCTGGATGTAGTTAAGCACTTCTCCCTGCTTCTTACAGGAGGGTAAAGGGCAAGGGATGGGAACCTGGCTGGTCCTGTGGCAGATAGAGGGTACAGCCTGCCTCCTGCCTCCCTGTGTGCCATGCCTTTGCTGGGGGCAGGCACTCCAGGGGGAAAGGCTGACCTTTGGGTGGCCATTCCCCATGGCAACTCTTACACAAAAATGGCCAGCACTACTCAAGTGTCTCTCTTACAACTGTCCCCAYGTGTACCCAGCCCGGTCCTGCTACCACAGCTCTCATTTCTTGCCAGTCAAGTCCCAGTCTTTCTGCGAGCTTGCATTCATCCCCCCCCATCCCTGTCTCTCCTCTCCTGGGATAATTTCTCTATTAAACTGGTTTCACCAGTGTCCATCGGGATTTCCTTCCTGTTGGAAGCAGGTCCTCACACATGTCCTGGGCATGCCTAATTCTGCCCAGTTCCCTTGCTTCCTGCACTGGAGTATCTTACACCCTCCCAGAGCAGAGGCAGGACACCCCCTTGCCTGGCAAGGCAACTGACAGCACCTCTCTTACCAGGCTGAGAGAGAAGCCTTATCTTTTCCTTCTCCAAGAGAAAAAGGTAGGAATAATATCCACACCCGCTGCAGACAGAGCAGACATCCTCAGAGTATCGCCCTGCTGCCCACAGCAGCATTGATGTGAAGAAGGGCTCATTTCACATGGGCAGCGGCTTCAGAAACATTTAGTAATTAGTGCCAGTGACAGCAAAGCTGAGAGCATTCCTGAAACTGCTCATTAACTCCCCAGTTCCTTGGAGTCAAGTAGCTTCCTGGTGGCTTCCCACGCAGGGCAGAGGTGGGCAGGGGCAGGCAGGAGACCAGCTGTCCCAGCTCCCTGCCYGCCCTCCTGCCCACACCCTGGCCACCACGCTCAGCCCTCCACCCTGTAGCAGGATGCCTCATCCCTGCTCTGAGGACCTGTGTCCTTTCAGGCTGGAGATGTCCATGTGGTCAGTACCCAGCAGCTGCAGCATCTCCAGCTGGGTGGRTGCTGGGCTCTGTTCCCTCTCTTCCTTGAGGATTTCTGCAGCACTGGGGACACTGCCCAGACGCAGAGCCCTAGGGCTTTGTGAACAAGGCAGGTGTGTTTATGGGGTGGCCTGGAGAATGTATGGGAAGATGTGATAAAAGTTGTGYGTGCTTGCTGTTCTCCTGAAGTCTTTGCTTTTACACACAGGGCTGCTCTGCTCAGTCATGGTTTCATTTCTGGGTACATGCAGATCAGGGCAGGAACACAAGAGGCCATTCACTTCTATGAAAAGGTTTGTACAAATGCTCTTTAATTATCTGGGAAAATAAATTATCAAAGGCATCCTTCAGAAGGTATAGCTGTARGACACCGCTGAAGTGCCTGTGCCTGAGACCAGCTGGATGGATAATATTGCTATGAGGACATTGTTTTACGGTACTTGGAGGTGGGTCAGTCCCATCTGGAAAGGAAGAAGCAAAGAGGGAGAACTGGCTACTGACATCTGCCACCTCTGGGGGGTTGGTGAGAAGGAGGGGCCAGACCCTTCTTGGAGACAGAAACACAGAGGTAATAGGCACAAATTGCAGTGGGGGGAATTCTTATTAGAGAGGAAGAAAACTGTTCACCACGGGGATAGTGAGGCCCTGGATCTGGTGCCTGAGGAGGTGGTGGGATCTCTGCTCTGGGAAGCACTTAGTGGTCACCTGGACCAGCCCTCAGCTACCTGCTGAACTTTGCTGGTCAGCTCAGTCCCAAGCAGGGGCTGGACAGGRGGCTCTGGACCCATTCTTTCTACCCAGATCTGCTTTGGAATTCTGTTATTCATGTCATCCATTTCCATGAGTCACTTCTGCAATTACCCCAAGTGTTTACCACATCACCAAAGGTGCTACAGCACTCATGCCAGCAAGGCAGTGTTGGGTCAATCCTGGGGACTCCCTAAAGCAATGCCTTAAATCAGCCTCAGGATTTCAGCCTTCCCCAGCTCCACAAATTCTCCAGGCAGTCGCAGTTCACAGCAGACCTGGATTTATTAACCAGGGGAAATCAGGGGTGTTTCAGACAAGAAGTTTTGGTCCCTCTCATGGGTAGGCCTGTCAGCCAAGGTGWCTGAATCCTGAGTTGTGTAGAGGAGATGACAGCAGAGGATGGTTTGGAGACTCTGCAGTCTTGTTTCTGTGACACAGATGAATATGAGTGACTGAAAGACAGGTGCTGTGCAGTGCTGGGCCCAGCTGAGTATAAAAATACACTGTTCCATCCGTCTCCACATAATAAACACATGAAAAAGGAACAAGGTGTGTCTCTGACTGTCTCCAAGTCTTTACATGGGCCAAGCTATACTTTTTTTTTTATCTTTTTACAGCAAATGGAAGTAGAGCAGTGGGTTGGTTTCAGGGGAGAGAAAGGAGTGGGAGGCAGAATATCACATCCTATTTCCTCTTTTAAACACTTGGCAAGGGAGCGAACTTTCCATTCCCATCTGGCACAAGCAGACTAAACACAGGTTCCTTTCTGACAGCCATCTGCACTCTTCTGCTACCTTTTCCCATCAGTCTTCTGCAGGCAAAATGCAAACCCTCACACTATTTAAAGATTCTTGAATTTAGGGTGTGTAACAAAATGATCCCTTTTAGTTACCTTCTTTCCAAGTCACCGAGCTTCTAGTGCCAAGCCAAACAATAACACGGGTAATCAACAGGCTCAGGACATGAAAGCAACTCCATTTCCTATTTGTGAATGCACAGATGTTGTTTATCTTGGATCTCCCCCTGTTGGTCCCCCAGGATTAAATCACTGGCTTTTAGGTGGAGTATRAGTGATTGCTTTTCTATTGAAGCAGCTCACAGCAAGGCTTGGCCAGCCCCACTGCTGTATCATCCTCCTTCCCATCTCCCAACCTGGGTCTCTCTGCTGGTCCAAGGGCTCCCCACAAGAAGAAGTGTGTGATGCTTGGGGAYATGGCTGACACAGAGCCGGGTTACCTCCACCAGGACCTGCCCCAGGCACACCCTCAGGATGGTGGAGCTGATAGTTCWCAAGACCAAGGCGAGGTTGGGTCAACACTGGCACTGATAAGGGAGATGAGCTTCCTTGCATGGGTGTGGGGCCTGATTCCTCTGCAGGTCTATGTTCAGCCACCCAACCCCATCTTGCAAGCCTGGAGTGGTTTTGGCCAGGTCAGGGAACACCATATTTCAAATAAGGTGCTGCTTTTGGTGTGGTGCAGTAGCTGGTACTGTTATAGGAAAGCCATCCATGGTCAGGTCTCTATGCCATCCCTTGTTCCTAGGCACTGCAGTTGAGCTGMAGGTTTTGACTTTGTCCATCATAACCCAGGGAATCTATTGGCTGCCTCTGTGAGCAGCTTGGCCTCCATGTGTCCTGTGRTGGTGAGACCCTGTGCTCCACAGTCCTTCATACAATTTGAGATGCTCTGAAGGTCCAGGGACACTTGCCACCTGATGTCACCTGGCAACAGGGCCTTTTAGTTCTCCTGCCTGCTTATGTAACCTTAAATTTTAAGTGGAAAAGGCCATTCTCATCCTTCCCCATGCCTGTCAAATTGGTATGGAGCCTGGCTGGCAYGGCCTCATCAGCAAACCCTCCCGCAGAGGTGGCTGCACCATGGAGGTGTCAAGGGTGCTCATGCATGGGGTCCATGGAGCATTTTGAGAGGCTCCTTGTGGGACGAGTGCCACTTCTTGCAGCATCAGCTGTGACTGTACTCACAACCTGCTTCCTYGGCTGCCAAGTGCTCTTTTGGAGATGGGGGAGCCATGGTGATAGTTTTCCATATTGCAGAAACACCCCGAACTGCAAGACTAAGCTGGTGGTGGCTGAGGCTGTGTTTGGAGACACCTTCCCACCCACAAACCCTCTGCTGCCGTCTGCCTACCGAACGGGAGTCCCCTGGCAAACCCGGCACGCAGGGTTGCTCCGCAGCTGCGAAACGCTGAGCAGCCCCGCGCACGGAGTGGCTCGTCCGTCGATCCGTCTGTCCGTCTGTCCATCTATCCGCCTGTCCGTCTGTCCGCCTGTCCGCCTGTCCGTCTGTCCATCTGTCCGTCTGTCCGTCTGTCCATCTATCCGTCTGTCCGTCTGTCCCGTACCGAGGACAGATGGGTGCGCTCCCGGGGCCGCTCCCCGCAGAGCCCGCGGCGCGGGGATGCTGCAGGGCCAGGCGCTCCCGGCAGGGAGCGTGTCCCGCACGCCGCGGGAGCAGCAGGAGGAGAGGGGGAGGAGGAGGGGGTGGAAAGCCATGGATCCAGACCTCGGCAGGCGGCCGCTTTCCCTGCTCCCCCAGGCACGCTCCRGCGTGCCTGACACCGGTCCAGAATGACTCGGAGACCTGGCCGAGCATCAGCTCGTGCTGCCGGTTCACTCTCTGGACGCAATTTTCCGCTGAAACGCTTTCTGCGGGACTTTCAGTGCCCAGGTTTCAGTGGCAGGAGGCGGAGCGCTCCCACCCACGGGTACAGGGTGGCATGGGGACACCGCGTGTCCTGGGTACCCTCAGCAGCTGGAAGCGGTACCCGCAGCGGTGCAGAGGGGTGGGTTTTCTCCTGGTGCAATTACACTGAAGTCCATAGAAGTAGAGGTARGAGAGCAGAGAATTTGTATCTTCTTTAGTGGCATGACTGTGATGTCGGATTACAATTTCCAACAGTAGTGACAGATTTAAGATAAAGGCCGTCCCTTCCCCTGTGGGCTGGCTTGACAATGCAGCTGCCAGGGGACTGCAGCCATGAGGCTGCTTCCTAGCATGGGAAGGACCCGGAGCTGTGCAAGACAAACAGCGGTGGCTCTTGCTTGGGGTCTTGCTGGATGAAGGGGTTACATAGTGAACACTGGGCCCCACTCTCATGAGTGTAATGTATGGGATGTGATGAGCTGGGGTCAGGATCCTTTCCCTGCTGCTTTGGTAATCGTAGGAGTAGTGGTGGGTGAGGGGAGACAGAAACCACCCTGCCACATGGTTATTCTGAACGGTGGATCATGAAGCAAGGATTGCGAAGTCTCACTGTGAGCAGGACCATGAGTCCCCATTGGGGCCATGTTGCAGCCTTTGGAAAGGGAGGGAAGAGCTGTTACTGAGTAGGTACAGGACTTCAGAGCTCAGCTACTTTAGCTGTTCATTCCTSGAGTCCCCAAAGAAGCAATTATTGCATCAATCCCTGTCTTAGTTGGCTCTTGGAGCAGAAGGCAAAAGGATAACTAGCCTCCACTCTTAAGTAGGAAGCTGAGGATTTTATGGGATTACTTCTTGCTCCTTGACAGATGTAGGTCCTTTTAGGTCAGAGTTAAGGTCAGTGCTGAGCATCATGCTTTTATTTAACAGGCACCAGCAAGAAACTTTCATCAAGACAAGGATGGGACAGGCTAAGCAGCACAGGGGACAGTGCAGGCTCTTGCATGCCTGTGCACATGCAGGGCAGGGTACGGGGATGAACATTGCTGAGACCCAGGTGGTCAGATTCCTTCTCTCCCAAGTACCTGGATTTGCTCCCCAAGCACAAGCCTAGCGCAAACCCAGAGGAGCGGAATGTCTGCCAGGAGCCAGACCACCCAGCACATCATGGTTCAAGCTGTCCTCTGCCCCTCATCTGCAGTGTGGCCATAGCTCTTCTGAAGTCTGGCTTTCATCCAACAAGTAGAAGAGCTTGAGGCTCAGTGCTGGATGAGCAGTCCTTCTAACTTCAGTACTAAACTTTCAGCACTAATTTTCTGCCCTCAGTCATTTCTTAACATTTCTAACCCTGCTGGGGAAGCTCCAGGTGCTGCCATGCACCTGTTCATCCTCTCTCATACTTTGTGGTGGGGACATAGTGGTTTAGTTGCCCTTTCAGCAGCCCAAGCTAGAGCAGTGACTCAGTTCTGTTGAGACAGATGTACCTGACATGGACAATGTTAGTTGTCTTTTGGTGCAAAAATAGCATTACAGGTGTAAAAGCTGCTCTATGCTGTGATAGCAGTGGTCACAGCTTTAATTACAGTGCCAGAGCCAAACAACAGCACAGATTAGATACTACAGAAGCAATAAATTCCCCTAGTCAGCTCCTGTGTTTTGGTGCCTTCTTGAGGGCTGGATTTSCATGTTGCCTCTGTCCCTTTTAGGCAGGGGCCTTATCTTTGTGTTTCTCATGCCCCMACTGTCTCCAAGTGACCTGCCAGAAACTGGGAAGGGGTGATGTTGCCTCTAGGGTCAGCTCTTCTCAGGAAGCTACTCATCTGACCAACAGCTTAAAAAAGAGAAATAAATACCAGTGTTAAAAAAAATAAATGTTGTTTTAAAAAAAATACTGTTAAAAAAGCATACCCTGTTAAAAAAAAATAAACCCATCAATAAATAAAACTCTAGGATGATGAAAAGGGGAAATGCAGTGATTGAGTAAAGGATTCAATTTTTTAAATGAAAATATCTTTCATGCATCAATTCCAGCCAAAAGGCATTTCTGTTCCCTTGACAGAATATAAATATTAACCCAGACACTCGTTGTTCTCAATGTGTCCTTTTGTATTGGCATGATCTGGAACTGCATTGAGAGCTCACATCTTCCTCTGGCTTCCTTGAGCATGCAGGGTGCTTGGTACAGCTCCAGAGAGCCCAGCAAGGACATGTCCTCCTCCCCTGAATATGAGGCTCTGCTGCTCATCCGTGCTCTATCAGAGTGGATCTCCTGCAGGTGCCATCAGGCTCCAGCAGAAGGATGGAGATGACACCTCCTTTTRCAGGCTCCTGAAGGGGATGCTGGTGAGACACCTAAGCCCTGTGAGGTTCACATCAAAGTCCCTACCCTGGGGTTTTGAGCCCAGTTCTCTCCTGCTTTGTGGAGTTTTACCTTATTGCAAATTGGCTCTGAAATTCTGTTCCTCTGGTGAGAGCAGTGGGCAACAGAGAGAGTCAGGGAAGGGTCATGGAGACCAGCTACAAGTGACAGACTTGTCCAGGAATACTGCAGCCTATGTGGGGACATGTCCCAGGCAGGGCTGGGTGAAACAAGGACCAGGCACTTGGTGAAACACTGGCCAGGGTGGACATGGAGCTAACGAGCTGTGCCACTTCTAGAAACAGTGAGGAAAAGCATGAAGAAACCAAGGTCATCATATTTTAGATTTCTTGAGACAGAGAAGCCATGTCCTCTGTCCTTTCCTSCTACAGCCAGCCCTTCCAGTCTTCTCCTGGTTGTCTACAGAAGCTGTCACCATGCAAGGAAAGGYCCCAGTTCAGAAGAGTCCCTAAGCATAAATTTAATTATCAGGACAAGATTATGATCTCTGCTGAATCGGGCCTGCAGAGCRGGATGGAAACTGGCTGAGCCACCCGAGAACAGTCTCAGCAGAGGCTCCATCCTGGGCTCCAGCACAGGCCCTTCCTTCCTGGGGGGGTCAGTGTAAAATAAAACCAGAGACAACCTTGCAAAAGCAGATCCAATTCCCAGGCCCTTAGCAGCCCGTCTGGGTCCATAAGATCAAATCCTTCCACTCCGCCATCTGTGTCCATCCTTCTGGCTTTTTCACACAGAATACGAACCCCATTTTTCCTCTCTGCTCTCCAACCAGGCACACAGAGCAGGACGTGCCAATGCTGAGTGGCCTCTTCTTCTCATTCACCCTCTGAAAGTCACTGTGAAACACGATGCTATGTGGAAAGTGTCTGGAAAGAATGACACTGTGAGAGCGTATTTTTTCCAAGGAAATAAATAGATTGTGTGCCATGAGCACGGAGTAGAGAGGGTTTGTGCCAGGTCATGCACAGGTAGGGCCATGCAGGGACAGCCCAGAGTTTGTTTGAGCTCCAGTCTCCACCTCTTAGGAAGATTTTGCTGGGCACAAACACACGGGACAGTCTCTGGTGGGGCCACCAAGGTGGCAGCCTGCAGGTGGCAGCCATTTCAGCTGTCTGCAGCATCCCTGGGCATTCAAACTATTTGCAAGGTGGTCATGAAACATGGGGAAGCAAAACAAGTTAYTGCACACTGTGTATGCAGGAACCCAGAACTGGGGAGAGGCTGACCACCTCTCAGATGAGGAGGAGGACTTTAATGCCCAAGGTGCTGGCCGAATGTCAGGCAAGCCGGGGCTCGAGGCCTGGCTCCAGCATGGTTGCAGTGATGGCCTGGATTCAACTATTTCAAAGGGCACCGGACGGTCAAATCAAGCCCCAAATTTAAATTTGTTAAAATAACTTTTTGCAAAACATTAGGATGGAGAGAAATGTTTCCATGGTTTTGTTTTTAAATTCCAAGTGGGAAGAGTTTATTTTTTCACTAGGAAACTTTCCCCGTAGGATTCGCAACGCTGGCCGGGAGACAAGAACCAGCAAGCTCCGCTCCCGAATGGAGGTGACCCTAAGGGTGACCCTGTGCTGGTCACGTCGCCTCATGCATCCTCAGTTACCCCTTGGAAAAGGGACGTAGAACGTGCATAGCTGCAAAGGGACTGGGATGCCAGCACCGCCGGCTGTCACACGGTCAGCCTGCACCAAGTGGGATCTAAATCCATATAAGTAGTGTCTTATATTTGGTCAGAGGCACATGCAATGACAACTCCTACATTGCAAGCAGGTTTGGGGAAAATCTGGGGAAATTACCCATCTTCATGGCTCTGTTTATGCACAGGTGTCTTCTGTAGGGATAGCGATGGTCTGTCCTWCACCATCACTCTGCCGCTGCTGGATTGCTGCTGATTCAGAATGTATGAGCTACCACTTGATTGTCCTCTGTTGGGTTATGCTGTCCTGAAGAGCAAAATATTCTAGAGATKTATAAAATTAACTGAAGGCAGTAAAAAAGGCACGAGGGCTTATCTGGTTTCACTCAGCTCAACACCCTGGAAAGTCCTTTACCCCAGCTGAGAGCCCAAGTGCTGCTGTTCCTGCCCCCAGGTAACTAAGGAGTCCCCAGTGTTTCATGCAAAAACACACAACAGTTAGACAGGGATTTGGTGAACATTTCAGGTGAGGGAACAAGGGGAAATCACGGCAGGCTGAGCTCCATTAGAACTGGCTGAAAACAAAAGACAAAAAAATACCAATTTGAAGTGCTTGTATCTTGCTGCTATCAAAAGAGAAGAGAAGAGAAGAGAAGAGAAAAAGCTCAGGGATTCACCATCAATTGCAATCAAAGTTTTTGAGCTGATCCATTTTATTCTCTACTCCCATGTACTGGAGTTGTGAGGCCACAGATGGCAGGAATATCTCTTTTCTCCCTGAGAGAAGTGAGGACTTGGCATTTTGGGATCTGGGATAKAATGAAAACTGATTGCTTGGACATGTGGTTTCCAAGGTGGCAGCTCAGCCACTCAAGGGTTAATTGCTCACTTCCAGTAYTTAAAGGCTTTTTCACAAGCAAAATCTTGTTCTTAGCAGATACAACAGCCCCTCCTGCTCACCTCGATAGCCCCAGTTTTTCACACCTGGCTGGCGCAAGCAAAGCWGAAGGCGACACAGCTATTATGGGACAACTTCCCTGTGTGAGGAATGCCTCWCCAGGCTTCTAACACATCTTACATCCCTGGAACACCTGAATGCCTTCAGCAAGGCTTCCCCCAAGGGTAGGGCCAAAGGTGCAGCGTTCCTGGTACCCAGCTCACTCACGGAGGCTGGCCCTGGTGGCGATGGGCTGTTGAGCCACCCCGGTGCAGGGAAGCAGCCAAGTGCGACTGATGGGAATCACGGGAGTGTGCCTTTGCTTTCAAAAGGACTATTAACGCGCTTATGGTTAATCACACAAATAAATCTCGCCGTGGCTTGGAGCCAAAGTGAGCAATGAAAGCACTGATCCCCAGGCCTCCCGATGGGAACTGGCCAGGGCCAGGTCCCATGTTCTGACCAAAGGAAGTAATCTGCATACTCAGCACACAGACACCCAGGGATTTTGTTCCATGTCATCCCTCCCACACCCTGTGAAAGGCTATTATCCAGGTGGAAACTGGTGCCAGCCAAGACGGTGAGGCAGTGTCCAGAGGACATGGGCAAAGGGCTGATCTGAGCCGCTTTTTTTCCGTGGTGTCTCCAGGAGCCCTGGAGGGTGGATGGAGGGGAGGGTGAGCCCCAGCTCTGTCCCTGGACCTCCTTCAGGGACTTAGATGAATAAAAAATTATGTACTTTAAGGAATGAGCTTCCCAAGGAGGTAAAAACCTTGAACTTCAAGCCCTGCTGAATATAACAAGGCATTTAGAGAAATAGTTCGAAGTGCCTGRTGCAAGAAGAACTAGGGGGCATGTYAGTTTYTAATTGGCTTTTATTYTGTACAGACAACACTAGGAAATCCACAACACGTGTGTGAATGTTTGAGGCAGGGYTGCTTCTGATGAAACATCCTGGGGAATGGAGCTATGGCCCTCACATCCCACATTTCAGCTGGACACAGTAGGAGATATAGGCATTTGGGACAGGCTGTAAAGTTAATTTTAGGAAATTTGGCTGAAGCAGCACTCTGTCTCTCTCCTTCCCCCAGAGTGATCTCCCAGTCCCTGCATGTACCACCACACACTGACTTGGGCTGTTCACCTTCAAAAAGGTGTTTTATAAGTCAAATCTTCATGTTCTCTTAGTGCAAAAATAAGCAAAGACAGTAAATGTAAAAGTGCATGTGCTGGGGTATGCAGCAGGGTGAGGGGATCTAGGAGGACAGGCCAGCAAAACACAGGAAAGCTGTTTCCCCAGCACTCTGGAGACTGGRTTGTCTTCTTAGTCCTGTCCTTGGCTCCAAACCTCATTATCAGGAGGCTCAAGGAGGGCAAAGGGACTGTGTGCAYTGGGTCCCCTCTGCTGCCTCCCTCCCTTTAACCTTGCAGAAGGTGACTGGTGGCCTTTGCAGGGACCTCACTTGCACCCACCTGAATTTCCACAGACTTTCAGGGGCTCGATCAACTCCTTGTGATTTATTTTAATCTGGCACAAAGCAGCAGCTTGCTGAAGCCTGATGTGAAACACCCACATACGCTCACATTATATAATATGAATCTAAGAAGATTAAATTGCCCGATCTGAGGATACGCATGCACGTATGGATGTACACATTTATACACAGTCTGGAGGACAGCTGAGTGGAGCTGAGGGCAAAGCTTCCCTTCAGGCACACCGAACTTGTGCTTTTTTAGCACTTGTCAAACGGGGCGAATTGTGTGTATTTGCCYGTGCATGGACATGTGTGTGAAGCACGGCAGCAGCTGTGTGTTCTGTGTTTGAAGGAAACACGAGAAGCGTTTRTAACTGCGTGCTTGGTTATCCACTTTGTTGGCAAAGTCTGAGCAGCAGCATGGGGCAACAGGTGGAATCCAAACATCCCAGCACTAAACTTCACCTGTCAGCATATGGCAAGATACCGCTCCCTGGGAAAGCAACCAGAGGGGAGAACTGTCCCCAAAAGCCCTGAGCATCTCTCAGAAGCCTTGGAGAGCCCTGCCCTGCAGGCTTGTGCCCCGGGGCACAGTCAGTTTCTCAGGCTGCACGAACACGAGCAGATCTATGCACAAAATCGGGACTCACGTTGAGTTTGAAGTGCCCAGCTTGTTCCCAAAGACGTACTTTGCCTTCCAGAAGTTTCATGTTGGGAGGCAAATGCAGGAAATGTGCTTCACCTACAGACGCCTGCGGGGCTCACGCTGCCCGGGCAGCGAATGGATTTGCATCTCTCTCTCCTCCTGCGCCTTCCCGTCATTGATTCACATTGTTTTGCTAAATATAGCTCGGCCCCGTGAAGCTGCTCACTCAGCTTTTACTCCAGTCAGAGTTGCGGGGCACGGAAGGTGCTCGCAGGAGCGGGGCTGGGCGGCCGCTGCCGCTTCCCTGGCACGTGCCGTCCCTGCCGCGTCCCCGGCCACCCCCCGCCATCGCCACCGTGAAGGGTGTGGGTTTGAGACGCCTTTCGTGAGACCCAGCCCCAGCCATGCTCGGGGTAACACCGGTGCGTCCCTCTGCGGCCGGGGGCTGCACCCCATCTCGGCCCGGGTGAGACAGCGGGAACCCGCCTGTCTGCACCGGCAGCGCCTGGGCCGGGGTCGCTGCTGCCACCCTCACACGGGGACACGGGGACACGGGGACACGGGGACACGGGGACACGGGGACACGGGGACACGGGGACACGGGGACACGGGGACACGGGGACACACACACCCCCACACCTTCCCCCGCAGGCGGCGCGCGCCGAGGCCATTCATGAAAAAGTTGACGTCACTCGGGTGGGCGGGGCTGGGTCCGGCCACGCCCCCCGGGCCATTAAAGACGGAGCMGCGGCGGGCGCGAGGCTCAGACGGAAGGCGGCGGCTGAGGGCTGAGGGTGTGCTGTGGGTTCTGGGCAGCGCCGCGCATCGTCCCGTCCCGCCCCGCAGCGCCCGTGCCTGGGTGCCCCTCACGCCACCCCCCCCGCCCGGGGCAGCCTCCGCTGGGACTTCATGTCTGTGCTGTGTCCCCTGCCCTGGTGAGTGGGCGCTTCCCGCGGGGGGCGGGCGGGGGGAAGGCGGCTCTGCCGTCGCGGGGTGCTGCTGGGGCCGGGGGGGCGCTGGAAGCCGAGCCCTTTGGGCCGCCCCCRTGTCCCGGGAGGAGGCGAGGCAGCGGGACGCTGAGCGGCCCCAGGGAGCGGCTCGGGGACAGGGGCGGCGGTTCCCAGGGCGAGCGGCGCGGGCCGGGCGGTAGCGGGATGAGGCGCAGCGGAGGAGCTGCCGGCTGGGGCAGYTCGCTGCACTTTTCGTGCTGGAAATGCCATTAAGGTTCCAAAAGCTGCAGTTGGCTCCGCGCGCTCCGCTGGTGTGGAAGTCCCCGAGGTTGTAAAATAAGTCAGCAGGATCTGTCAAAAAGAAAAAAAAAGAAAGAAAAGAAAAAGAGAAACCAAACTGCGCTTGCACTTTATTTACTGTGGTTTTTTATTTTTCCCCCCGCCGCGGGGCAGAGCTAGAGGAAGCACAGTTAAAAGCGTAGCGCTGCTGCCGGAGCGTCCCCGGGTGTGCTTGAGCTGGGCTCTTGCGGGGAGAGTCGGGGAGGTGCGCCGAGGGCATTGGATGTAGCTCCGGCTTACGAGGTACTGAGCTTTTTCCGCTGCCTTCCAAGGGGGGGCAGGAAGGAAGGGACTAGAAATAGACTGCCTACAGCCTCTGCTGCTCGCTTCGCTGCTTGAATCGTGCTCAGCCCTCCCGGAACCCCTCAGATCACTGGAATGTTGTCTTTTGTCTCTAGCTCTGATTATCTGAGATCCGCTGAAATGACTGAAGTGATGATGAACACCCCGGCCATGGATGAGATCGGACTAAGCCCCCGCAAGGATGGGCTGTCGTATCAGGTAATCACTTTGCTGGCAGTTGAGGCATTAATCCCATGTGGAATTGCCTGGGCTGGAAGCTTGGTCTAAKGTACCTTTCCATAGCCTGACTTAATAGCAGGTCTGCAGTAGTGAGAACTAGTCAACAGACTGGAATGCTTGCTTGGCAGGGGATGGTTGTCTAAAATATCACTCGCTATCAGTGCAGGCTGGCAGAGGATTTGGTTGTTTTGAAGTGACCGAGCTCCCACTCATTCAGCATTCCCGGGGCTYGATGGGAGGTGGGTCAAAGAAGGATTCGTGCCACTTGCTGGGCTGAGAGGACTCTTGAGATCTTTGTAACACAGCATACAGTTGATCTGCAGGGAGGATGCTGTTTATATGGCAGCTACCAGATCTTTTTGATCTAGTTCTTGCTCTTCCTGACTGATGTGCCCATTTGAGAGGGTTAACGGTAAGATACAGTGAGGCCAGACACAGCCTCAGTGCGCTTTGAAATGTTACTGGAGATACTGAAGGCACAGGTTGAATTCATTGTGAAAGTTCTGAACAATGTAGTTAGCTATTAATCTCTAGATCAGTAGCTGGGGTAAAAAAGTGGTCTTCAGTTAGATCAAGCCTCAATCCTTTCGTCTCAATATCCCTTTAATTTCTTCCCTGTAGTCAATCAAAGAGCAAGTTAGGCATCTTAGCCTCTTAGCTCCATGGTTTCCTACACTTCCAGGAGACTTGTTGATGAGATCTGACAGAGATGCTGAATGCTGGCAGATTACTTGYATCTGGTCTGTGCATTGGGTGACTCTTACCAGCAGATCCAGATGCAGGGTTTGTCCTCTGCAGATGTTACACAACCTGCACAGAAGCACTTGCTCTAAGTGAGCATTCATATGAGGTGCTGTATGTTTGCATATTTATGTCTGAAAAGGGAGCTACAAGGCAGCAGCAGTGCACTGGAGCATGAAATCGACTGAACTTTGGGCCACGGCTGAGGCCTCCGGCAGAAGCCAAAGCTATGTGGAGGAAAAGGGGATGCATTCCTTCTTTTAGTCAAGATTCTGGCTGTGGATAATGCAAGTTGTTTGGTTTATTGCTGTGCTGTGCTTCAGCACTTGAGTTAGTGGGGACTGTATGGCCTCTCTTTCCTCTTACAGAGTGCGCAGGAATGAGAGTGGGTAGAGCTGAAGCAATCAAACTGACTTGCATGAAATGTCATTAKGGGTCACCTTATGAGGAGGCTTAACCCAGTCAGGTYAAAGGCCTCTTTACCCATCCAAATTCCTCGTGAGAGGCAGAATCTCAGTGTCCTCCTTGTTCTAATGATCACTTCATTTAGGCTCTTCCCCAAGTGCTAATGATCTTGATAAGTCTGCTTGGGCCAACTGGGGAACAGGCCTGTTTGGTTTTGAGTGGATCATCTGAACCTGAACATGTGAGTCATAAATGCTGACGACTCATCTGTGCAGGGGTTTTGCATCCTAGATGTGTTCTCTTTAGTAGTCTAGTCATAGGTGATTTTTTTCAAATGCCTGCAAGGAACCTCACTTTGATGTGAAGCAAACTGATGGCAGTCGGAGTAGAGAAGTTGAAATGGAAGACCCTCATTGCACTAACAGTGTGTGGGCAGTATAAGAGAGCTACCTCTAAATCACTTTAGTGTAAAGAGGATTGGGGAGCAGGATCCAGCCTTCTTTCTCTGGCTACTAGGCTGCAAATGTCACAGTGTAAGTCAAGGTAAGTTGAAAGCATCCTTAAAGGGTTGGAAACTCAACTGAGACCAGCAAGGGCAAATCCAATGCAAATCACACCATGAGCTCTTTGTTCTACCTCAGACTTTGGCACTTTGTGCCTCATCCTGCTGATGGAGAGAGTTTGGTACATGGAAAATTGTATGCTTGTCTGAGAGCTGTAGTGCAATAACTTAAAACCAGACAGGGCTAATGGAGCATGACTGCTCCTACACTGAGGCTTGTTGTTCTAAGCTGCAGCATCTTCCTCCACTCATCTGCAGAGTCAGGCACTCAGTGTGACAGCCTTTGGCTGGCTATGAGAGGCAGAAAATAAAAAGTGGACCCAGAATCAGGAGAGGCAAGCTTTTAGCTTCAAAAATTTCTGTTGTTCCTTTAGTAGAACTTGAATTAATTTTACTACAGAGATGACATGAAACCAGGGTTCAAAATGCCCCCTTTCAAGCTGTGTAGAGCAGGGGCTGCCTGGTGGTTGGTCTGTAGGATGCTGCCTGTGAGACTGGGGGCTGCTTCTGCCACCAGAGGCAGGCATGAAACTGTCTGGACCAGAGGAGGTCGTACAGCACAGCAGCACTGCTGGAGCTCTGAAGCACATCAATACTTGCTGCAGACAGATTTGTCCTACCAAGAGTRCATTTTCAAAGTCTTTTTGCCTTTACTTGGAAGTAAACTGAGGAAGCAAGCTTGTATCCTGAATATAAACTTCAGCAATCTGATYCCTCTGTCTTGTGGAGTTCACTGAACTTCAGGGCTTCTGTCTCAGTGGTTATGATGGGAACTTGGTCTGTTGACTTCTTCCTTCTACATCTTCCACCCCCTGGYGTGTCTGTCTGTCCTAGACATCAGCCAAAGGTCTGTACTTCCCTCCTTGGTGAAGCACTGTGCCCTTTGCTGGGCTGGTCATCACTGCTCAATAGTGTGGAAACTCARACTGCAGAGGTAATACCAGTATTTTCTGAGCTGCCTCCATAGGCTTAAGCAAATGCCTTTTTTCCTGTCCATATGCAATGCTTGTAAGCTAGTGTGCTAACTTCAAAATATTTCTCTGTAAGACAGCTTTTATTACTATTTATGTGACAGCAAGCTGCTGTCTGAGCCCCCGAAGATGGTTCAGTCAACAGATTTCAAGGACCTGAACAGAAGTGAGTGGTGAATTTGGGGCATTGAGTCTCAGAACAGGGCAGCACAGACAAAACAGAAGATGTGACTGAAGAGATGATGTCATGCTGGGTCTTGTGCCTGCAGTGAGAAGCTATTTCTGGATCTTTAATAGATGTCCCATAATTCCCATGGCACTTACTAAACAAAAAACTCATTGAAATGCAGCTGATGGCTCAAGTTGCCCCTGCTACAAACAGATGTGGCTATAGAGGGCTTCATGCACTTCCTGCTTGGCAATCTCCAGTGAGTCAGGCCTTTTCTGCTGCCAGCCAGAGCTTAATGCACTGTTTGCTTCTTCCCAGCCCCTAGAAATACCCGTTCTTTGAAGAGCCTCATCAGCACTCTGCCAGCTTGTCCTCTGTGCTGTCTCCCAGCGGCACGAACAATGCCACTGAAACCGAGGCTGAATTAATCACTTCGTGGAGCTGTTGTCAGCAGTGCCTTGACTGGAATCCTACCTTGCTTCTCGGAAGTGGAGCRGGGTCTGAGCTCAACTGAAAATGGTTTAATGCCTAGAGTGTGTGCTCTGAGCAGATGCAGTGTCCTGAGTTGAGTGTGCTGCTTTGCTGCAGGCTGGCTGGTGACTCGCTGGTCCTTTAGGCTCCCATGTAGGAGACTGGCCTGCGGAGGCTGAGCTTGCCTCATGCCATCAGCKGAGGTTTGGTTGTCATGGGAAGCTTGAGCTCTTTAAGTCATGATCCCATCATGCTAGGATCTGTCTAGGTTAATCACAGCCCCAGCTCGCTGGGAATCACGTCAGAGTGGCTGAATCTGGGTAAATAGGCTTAAGGCTATATCCAGTGGCTGTGGCAAAACCTTGGTGTTGGGGAGGTAATTTCTGGTGAGTGCGGCACCTCTTCACCAGCACTGGGGAGGCACAGCTCTCCCAGGGAGCTGTGGTGTTCCGTGCTGAGGGGCTTGAGCTGTGGCTGCTGGATCCCTCCAATTAAACTGGACCACCAGTGTGTTACTGACCCAAGGGCTGTTGGCACAATGGAAATTAAACTTCCTCTGTAATTGTTTTCTTGCAATGTGCTTCATGGCTGTGCAGCCTTGATTTGTGCAGAGGAAGTCTTTCAGCAGAGCTGGTTTTGCTGCTGTGGAAGGTCTTGAGACAGGGCTGTGAAAAAGTGGTGATAGCAAGCATGGCTGCCAGACAAGATTGGTAGGCTGAGTCAATTCCAGGGTCTGGGACCCAAATGAAGACAGAAGCGGGATATGGGATAAACAGATCCAAAAATAATCACATTTGCAACTATGCTGTGCACAAAAGTCTTCCACTGAAATCCAAATGGAAGACAGCAGCTCATCGGAACACCTCAGAGCATGATTTTTCCTCCCTACTTTGATGCTTTGCTACTCTGAGGGCAAATGGTTAGATGCAGGAAGTTTCCCTGACATCATGCCCTGAGACAAGGCAATGTTTCTGTGACTGGGGAGCTGTCGTTGTTCATCAACCTGAGTCACAGCTGCTCTACATACTTGGAGCTCGTTCTCGAGTCATGACTACTGTGTGAGTAAATGTATGCATTGTAGCTGGAGCAGTCCTCCAAAGGGTGAGATGACTGCAGTGTTTCCTGAAATATTTCTCCATGGTAGTAAAGTCTTATTCTAAAAACTAAAATGTTGGTTTGGAATTTGCAAGATTGGCTCGATATTGCTGAAGACACACAAAATTCAGCTTTTTAGTCCAGGGAGGATGAGTGAGATGTGTCCATCAGGGATGTATCCTCTACCCGAAGTGGATGTTTCCCAGTATGGGCTTTGCAGCCTTGTACAGTGCTACCACAATGAAGCAAATCCTTCCCCCAAACCAGTAACTTAATTTGGAAAGATCTCATTGCTTTAGTCTCTCTGCAATACAATTTAAATAGTTTTCAGCCCCATGGGAGGGGAGACAAGCATTTTAACTATGGGTGTTAGTATGCAGTACACATGTGGAAGTTGTTTTGAATTAACAASTGTCACTTGGATTATGGTAGTGCTGAGCTAATCTTCTTAATTGTCTGACATCTCTCCTGCTTTTGGTGTTTCTCCATCCCTGTGAATGCTGAGAGAGGGTATGAGCCTCCCCAGGGCAATGAAAACTTTCCATTCTTGTTGCCAAGACTTCATCCAAGGAGAGTGGGGCTAGATCATCTGAAACAGAGGCAAACATGATCTTCCTAAAATAATTTCAAGCTTTTGTTTCAAGTTCTGCATTTCCCTGCCCTTTCCAGCTGCAAGGCAAGAGTTTGGTCAATTTGTATGTGATCTGGAAAAGTTCATGAGGAGAGCAACAACATAATCCAGAGTGGCCTGTAAAAACCAGTCTTGCTGTTAGCAAGAAGCTGTGCTGAGGAGTGTAAGAAGCAATATACAAATCTTCTCTGGGTCTAGAGGTGTTGGATGTGTCTCTCCACACATCAGGCCAGGCGCTGGGGCTCGGCTACAGGGTGAGGCTCTGTGGAAGCAGTTGCAGCTCCTCATGCTRTATCATGCAACTGAAGGGGTGAAAGATACCTTTGAATTGCAGCTAAATTTGCTTTTAGGCAGCCATCATGACCAGTTGGTTGTCACTTGTCCCCCATCAAGTGACCAGGTCAGTCAGGGGAGGGCATCTGCCTCAGCTGTGGCAAGGTGGCTCCTTATCATGAAGGAGAGGAAGAAGCTGACCCGTGTCTGTTGTGCTCTTTGTGGGGCGGGGAGGTGCAGAGTGTTCATCCCACACTCCTGAGCAGGATATTGTGAGCAGAAAGCCTTGCAGGCAGGTTTGGCTGCTATGCCAGAGAGTGCAGAGCTCCCAGGTCAGAGCTGAGCTGCTGCATTCCCAGTGTGAAGTTTGCTGCAAATTAGGGAGCTTTATTCCCTAAATCTGGAGTGGGACCGGATTAGGCCTAYGGAACCAACAAGTGTAGCATGGCACTACTGGAGCAGGACAGAGACCTGGTGCTTGCTTTTTTTTATACAGAGGAGTGGGGAGGCTGTTTGGGATAACTTTTCCACTTGGCTTCTTCAGATGTACACTTAGCCTTAATCTGCAGYCCTTTTTCCTTGGGTTCCTGTGCTCAGCCTGCTGTCGCCCTGCCCGTCACATTGGAGGAAATCTGCCTTTCTGTATTTTTTCCAYTGACTGTCCACGCCCCTTCAAAGTGCAGTTGCAACATCTCCCTTCATGCTGCCTCAACGATTAAAAAGCATGACTTAGTGGAAAAAATCCTGACCTTCTTGGGTTCGGCCTGTCCTGCAGCTGTTTGAGATAAGATTGTGCTAGGGCTTTTTTTTATTAAAAAAGCTGCACACCACATTTTGCGGATATTTGTTTGTAAGGAAATGACTACTTAGGTTCTGGAAAAAAAATCTGGCAGGCTATTTTCAAAGAAATTGCTCCAATTTGACCTAATGTGCTTAAAATAATAGCAGCCAAAGGTTAGTTTAATTATTATACTTCTATTTTTCTTGCATAGGAGGCTATTTTCATGACATTATCAGCTTATGTAACCTCTTGAACCACACTATTTTTTCCATTGCAACCTTCTAAACCATGTAATGTCAAGGGTATTTTTTTTCCTATCCCAGGTTTAGATAACTTGATGCTTAAGAGCCACTGACTGTACTTTCAGTAATGCACCATGTGCCTGAAACTGCCTTTGTTTGGCCAAGCAGAAGCCACAAAGCTCCAAGAAACAGTTGATGTCTCACTGGTGCCAGGAGTGACTAGCAGCGAATAGCTCACATTGCAGTGCTTAGGTTGATGTGGCTGTGTTTGAAAGAACTCTTGAAAAACGTGGGTGATGGGAGCTGGATTCTTCCACCACTGTCCCCAGGAACAGATGAACATGCGCAAACAGCCCCTGATTTGTGCATCACCTTCTGTTACCTTGCCTGATTTTGCATTAGGCAGCAGCCTAGCGGCTTTCTCAGGTTGGCAGTCTGGTTGCCACAAAGCTTTGGATGTGAGGGAAAAATGAGGCTGAGCAGTAGAAGACTGAATACTGCCAAGGAGGTGATGCTGTAGTTAATGGTTGCTAGGCTGAAGAATGAGTTGAATAGGGTGTTATTTTACTTTTTGTGGCCAGGGCTTCCCAAGGTTGTGTGGGTACCCACATGATTGGCACGAGGAGAATGAGGCTTCATGGTTACTGCTCAGGGCTCCTGGACAGGGAGCCTGCTTTTGTGACTGGAACCACAAAGATCAAAGCAGATCAGATCTTGCTTTCAGCCTGAGGCTGGCAGTGCTGCTCCCTGCAAGGATGCTCTTGCGACTCACTGGAATGCAGATGATGTTCAAAGAAAAGTACAGCCACATGACTTCTCACCTGGCCTACAACCTCAAGGGGGAAATGCACTTTTTCATTTTCTTAGGGTGTTTAAATGCAACTCTAAGGTGAAATGGGCACTCTGATAAATTTGTTTGGAATAGCAGGTGGCAGTTGTTTAATCTTACTTACCAGGAGATGTGATATAGCAAGTGGATTTTATCACCCAGCAGTTCCCTTCTGGATGAGCTGGGATTTGAGGCTGTTCCCCTAGCAAGTTGCACATAATAACACAACCCTTTCGCTCACATTGCAATCGAGTTGTGCCAAGCTGCTGCTAACACTGCACCAGCAGATTTTTTCTGTAATCACATTTTGCCTCAGTTTCCAGTAGGTCCAAAGAGTGCATCACAGTGGCATTACAGCGAGTATTGGCCCTGGAGCTGCTGTGCAGTGCACGAGCTTGTGCMTCCATGTGGCAAGCAGTGGGTGGGAGGGAATGGGTAAGGTAATGGTCTGTGCACCTTGAGAGGCTGGAAATATAGGAGTCCTTGTGTTCACTGCATGAGAAATACAGTGCACAACGGCTGGCTGTGCCACAGGTACCCTGCTCCTGAAGAAATATGGTCCAGTCCCCAGCCCTTCCATAAAATGAGTGTCCTGCTGAGTTTCACTGATGTATGGTATCTGTAGTGTGCAGAATACTGCCAAAATTATCTCTGAAATGCAGCTGAGCTATTTCAGGCTGACAGTGTGGCCTTGGAGTGATACCAGACACAGGCCCTTGCTGCAAAGGTCTGGGTTGCTCTAGCCTGGGTAGCCATGAGCCTCCTGCCTCCCAGCAGCAGAGCCTGGAGAACAAGCCTGTTCTCGTGTGCAGCCTGACCAGCAGCAGGAAATGAGATCTGAGATTCTCTGATCAAGATAGCTCTGTGTGCAAACTCAAGAGCATTAATGCAAAAGCAGGGCTAGGGGGGCCGAGGCATTTGGATAAATATCCAAAAGGGCAGATACCTATTTGCTGAGCGCTATCCAAGCAAGCGTGTGCTTTGGAAGCCTCTTGGGCAGTGCTCATTTCCATGACTTGGAGACTTGAAAAGGTTATTTACAAGTTCAAGAGTATTCCCATCACTCAGCGGTTGACTCTGTGTCCAGACTATTTTGCCCTGGAGAATTAAGTGTCTCGAGCTGGGTTTTGGCTGAGACTRTGAATGCAGCCCCTCTCACAGATTGTTCCTTGGCTCTTTCAGATCTTCCCCGACCCCTCAGACTTTGATCGTTACTGTAAGCTGAAGGACCGCCTGCCCTCCATCGTGGTGGAGCCCACGGAGGGSGACGTGGAGAGCGGGGAGCTGAGATGGCCGCCTGAAGAGTTCCTCGTGCAGGAGGAGGATGAGGAAGAGGAGGAGGAAAACTGTGAAGATGCAAAGAAGGACAACAAGGAGCAATAAATGGCATCTGAGGAAAGGCAAGGGATTGCACCCTTCTGAAGGAAGAGCCACACTTTCTTTGAAAGTCTTTTTAAAAAGACAAGTTCAATTTTGCACCTGCGAGATCTTAGTTTTTTTGTATTCTCTGTATTGAGAACTGAAGCCCTCGGTGTCACCAGACCTCCTGAGGAAGGAAGGAAGTAACGCAGAGAAATGTTTGCTGTTCTGGAGATCATTATCTRTATTTTTCCGAGGCGGAGGCAGCAGTGAAATTCCAAGCACATGGCAGAGGGTGACCACACGAGGACTGCTGGAGGGGGGAGCTCGGGGAGGGGGARGAAAGTTGGAGATGGCAGCATTTGGCTGGGAGCTGCCTCTGGCTAAAAGCATGAGAACAGAGCCGAAATATCTCAGATTTGCCTTTCTTACAGCTTCCATTTTGTGTGTGGGGGGGTGGAAGGGTGTCCATAGCAAAGCATGGCTGAATGACTTAGTGACAAGGGGCCTGTAGCTCTCCCTGGTTCGGCACCTCCTAGGGTAAGGTGAGGTCCATAGGAGTAGTCTGGTTTCTTGCTCTCGCTGTTGAGCCTGTTTTCCAGCCACTTTTCCCAAAGTTACTTTCTCCCCCTCTGTTTGCCTTTAGACTCTTCAATGCTGAGCAGCTGTATTTGCAGGATAGCGCTAGGCTGCTGCTTGTCATCTCTCCTGCGACGCCCTAGTTTATCTTGCAGGTGGTGAGCACGAGGTGATGCRCATTGGATGTAAAGGTGCTTCTGTCTGCAGCAAGAGCTCATGTAGGATTGAACACCTCAGATTTTTCTCTCCTGTTTGCTGAGGCTGCTGTGGGTGGTCTCGTCTTGATGCCCCAAGCCCAAGAGTAGAGATTGGTGCCTCCTTACTTTGGTGTCCTTGAGGCTGTAGGATTTCATGTCTCTTAACGTGCTCATCAATGGGCTTGAGAGGTCTGGGGTGGGGGYATTYTCCTCCAGCTTTGCACTGCAGTGCRGGACAGGCTGGTAGGAAGTATTGTGARGAGGGCTGCCAGACCTGGGGGTCATCCAAAGACGAAACACCCGATCTAGTGTGGATCGCCAGTGGGGTTTGCAGGATGGGGTCTATTGGGAGAGGATTAATCTGRGTGTCCTGAGACAAGATGTGTTCCTGCTTCTTAGTAGGGGTGAAACATTCATGGTGGTTTTAATGAAGTGTGGACTGGCTTAGGTGACCACTTGTGAGGTCTGCGGTTGTCCTCTCTGCACCATATCTTGCCTCAAGGAGAAGGCCAGTCTGCTGCCAGACAGGGTAACCTGCTGCTTTCCTGGAAAGGGATGGTCTTGCAGCTTTGGGGACCAGCTTGGGAGCCAGTCAGCCTTGGGATAGGATGAGAACAGTTACCACCTAAACCAAATCTGGGGTCATGGAAGTGAAAAAGAATTGTCAAGGCCTTAACCAAACTTCCATAATAATCCCAATGCCACCCCCCTTTGCTTATAACTGGTTCCRTTTTTAAAATCTATTTGGACATGTGTGTATTTGTATTTTTAATACCTCATGAGTAGTTTAAACGCTGGTGGGGTTTGGGAACTGCTTTTAACATATTGGCAGGATTGTTTTAGTCTTGTCTTGCTTGTGTTTCAACATAATGGCAATAATTTATCAGCTGTGTGTAACTATTTTTGGACAGATCRGAGTTGGGAGATGAGTTAGCACAAAGCAGGAGAAATTCAGTGTTCCTACASTGCAGCTGGCCTCTGGTCAGCAGACCCAGTCAGACACTCTCCCTGCCCACCTTGGTGGATGGTTGATCACCGAATGGCCATGATGTGGTGATACCATTTCCTCTAGCGATGGATTCAGCTCTTGTGTCTGTAACACCTGTTCTAGTCTCGCTGTCTTACAGGAATGAGCTTGTACACCTGCATACCAGCCAGTCGTCTTATTTCTAAGTGTTACTCTCTATTGGTCTCTACCATCTGTACCACCAAGTCAAAGCTGTATATCAAAGATATTACCATTTGGGCAGCAGTGAGATGGCAATCCTTGGACTTCAGACCTGCTGTCTGCCCTAAAGACTTGCATATTTCTGTCTGCATCTTCTTTTGGAAGTATTGTGTATATTTCTATTCGTTGTTGAACGTATCTAAAGAACAAAGCACTCCAGTAAAACTCCTCCTGTTGTATGATATACATTCTATATTTCTGTAATTCTTTTTTGAGCCTCAGGGAGAAGCTAGCATTTTTTTCAAACTACATTTTTGTCACTGTGACAGTTGTAAATAAAGTTTGAAAATGCTTTCCAAACATACTGGCTTTGTTTTGACTGCAAAAGTGAGTAGGGATGGTCAACCTTCCAGGTCATGGGTGGTCCTGGTGTTTCAGGTCTTGGGTGTGCTGACTTGCAAGGCTAATGCAAATATCTGAGGAACTCATGTCTATTAGTTGAGCCTGGAGATGCTGGTTTCATGCTTGTGCCTGGCCTCAGATCATACCCTATGGCATTGGAAACCTAAGTCAATGTAGAGTGAGGGGCAGCACCTTTGCTTCCATCTTCCTATGGTGGCTCATTGCTGTGTGAAAGGCTGCAGAAAAGTGCTGCTCCAGCTTATTTGTTCCTGAAAMAAACCTGTGTTTGTATCAGTAATCTACATCCACCCCCTTACCTAACCTTGCAGAACATGAAGTAATGGGGAGTAATGGAAACTATTCCTAGCTGCTGTTAGTCATGTTCCCTGTGCATGCTCTTACCCTGCCCCAAGCAGCACTCGTGAAGACAAGCCTTGCCTTGCTGCGTGCTCGAACGCTCTCAGCTGAGCTCCCCGAGATTGTCTGTTGGCCATTTTGGGTCTAGAGGTCAGCTCTTCCTGTGTGGTTGTGTCTTGTCACACAGCGATGGCTCTGTGCTGCAGTTCATGGTGCTACTGGAGGAAGTGGCGATCCTGAGAGTGAGTGAGCTCCTCTGGTATTGAGGCACTGTTCTGGGTGTAGAAGTCTGGCCACGCCAGGATTCAGTAATTCACATTGTGTACTTAATGGGATTAAATTTTCCACTAAACTCAGGTGATAAGAAGCAAATACCCTGGAATACCCGTATCTTTAAGGYACATGGATAGAAGTTCCTGTGATTTGGCAGCTAACACTCTAATCTAACCTAGGCAAACAAACTCAGCTGAGGCTGGAGTGTTATGTTGACATGAGACTAGTTTAAATACACTAACTAATGACCCTTACATTTAATGCTTCAACTGAGGTCATGCTCAATGTTAGCTCCCAGTTCAAAGATGAATTGTATCGTGCTCAACCCTCATGGATGTTTTATGCCATGGAAACAAATGCAATATTCAAGCTGACCTCTCCTTTTCTTCAGTCAGCCTAGAGCAGAAGTGCTTTGATTTCTTCCTTTCCTYGGGCATGGAGTTGCTTGCCTTGTAGGAGCTGCTGCAGCACTTCCAAGATGACCAGATGTGCTRGTCTGAAATCAGTGAAGATGTTTACTCTTGACCCAGAATGTTTTTGTTTAAAATACAGAACTGGTTAGGCAAATGGCAAATGTGTTGAACTTGTCTGTTACTTCCACGTGCTTCACAACAACAGGTTTTTCWGGCTCACATCCTAATGAAGAATGATCCTGATGGATCATCCTGTTTTAGGGCGAGACCAGACATGTTGGCCTCGGAGTGGGGCTTGCTTAGCCCAGGGGTCTGCCTTGTATCAGCCTGGAGCAGTGCTGGTGGGAAMGAGGCYCTTTCCTGCTCCTTGACTCCAGCTWTTGTRGCCAAACTGGAGCTTGGATCGTCAAATGAAAATGGGCTTGCTGCTGCATGGGTGAGCCGTAGTCATCCCAAAAACTTGATGGGTGGCACAAGGACCTTCCTTTGCAAACAGARCAATGTTCCTCTTGGCTCACATTTAAACCTGAGGGCATTTGTGGCCCTCAAAGCTTTGCCCTGTAGTTGACATTGATGACACAGCAAGCTGTGCACTGCTGTCCTGCATAGCTCAGCCTGTGCTCACTCTCACAGATATTTCATTTGTAGTGTTCAGTGTGCATCCACTGCTGTTTGGCTTCATCAAAGCATGTACTTACTTGAATCTCTGCACAAGAACTGCTTGCATCTGACTTTGCCTGCATTCGGGTATAGACTGGAAAAAAAAATCTTGCCCTGTGGGACCGCAAAAATAGTTCATCAGCACTGCATGTGGGGAGCAGCCACCCCTAAGATACAGGTCCCCTTAGTGCAGGTGAAAGTTGTGCTCTGGTGTAACCACACTCCTTATCATTGCAAGCAACAGGAGAAGCTGAATTTTCTTTCAGGTGAGCTGTCTCCTTCCAATTTGAATCCCAACAGGAAGTTCCCAGCAGATGAAGACATGGAGTTTTTATCCGTGTGATGTTGATCTGCTTTGAGATGCCTTGAAGCACAATCAAAACTGAAAATCCTGCAAATCTGGTCACCTGGAACAAACCAAGGGATGCAAGGAGCAAGAGCCTGAGATGCACATACTCTGAGCTCTCAAAAAACAATCAAGAGGAATTGCTACCCCTAAATCYTCGCTTGAGGAGAAAAGCTCTGGGTGTTTCATGGTCCAAGTGATGCCTTTCCACTTATGTTTGAACAGGAAAGCAAAGATCTGTGTCTGGACCTGGGAGGAGCACAGCAGAGCCAAGTTCTGCACTTGCCTGGTGCCCCCATGCTCAGCAGCCCCTGTGTCGATGTCCGTGCAGCAGGAGGGCAGCCTGTGGGATATCCCTGGAGCCATGGCTCATCCCTGGCTTTCCCAGAGGCCAGCAGTGTCAGTGGCACRGTGACATTGGCTTCGAGCCACTTGGGTTAAAAATGTGTCACTKTCYASAGCTCCRGTGATCATCCACCTGCAGCAAGGGCTGTGCAAGCCTGGCTGGAGAGCAGCTCYGCTGAGCTAAGCTCAAACCCATCCTTACACAAATGAAAGCTTATGAGTGCTGCTTTTAGGAAGGGGAGGGAAGAGGCTTCATGCCCATCACCTAGGAGGAACTGAGTGCAGAGAAACCTGCTTCACTCAGGAAATGCCTGGGACTGGTGGTAGCATTGTGTGTGTTTGAGTGAAGATGAGCAAGGACAGGGACAACAGGAGCTGCTGCAAAGCGAGGAAGGGCACTGTGGGTGGGGTTGTTTGGTGTGACAGTGGGGAGCTGCTCTGCCAAAGGTCCTTCGTGACTCCATGGTTTTGTGCCTGAAGGGTTGGAAATGCTGTCAGGACATACCCTGGGACACACATTGATCTCTGCAGCTCCCAGCATTTGCTCAGTGGAAGTTCACCTGAAGGAAAGGAGGAGTGGGGCTCATCTTTGTCATGCTGTGCTGATGGGCATGGCATGAGCTGAAAGCCTGGGGTAGCAGGCTGGTGCAGTTTGGGTGCCAGGATTGGAGACAGACCAGCTGGGGAAGAGATTCCTTTATTCTCTGGTCCCACCTTCCCTACAAAGGCTAAAAGGGGAAGGATTGGGCTCAAAGCAAGAGAAGTAATTTTTGTTGTTGTTGTTTCAAATCAGAYCTTTTCTTGTCAATAAAGAGCTTTTTCTCCCATACTATGTTACCAACTCTGTGACAGTGGTCTTGTGCTTTTTCCACATTAAAACAAAAATCCCCAGCCCCGTGCTTGGGGTCAGAGACCTGTACATTGCCCACTGAAGGCAGCAAAGACAGGAGGGGGAGAGATGAAAGATAGCAGTGGCTGATGGGCAAGGGAGCAGAGCCTGGAGGGGTGAACCTCCACCCATCACCRCAGGCAGCTGAGGCACAGCAAAGTCAAACCCACTGTTCGGGGAGCCCTGAGGGCTGGGGAGGCTGCACGGGGAGAGAAGCCACAAAGGAAGCATGCACTGAGCACTCGTTCCAGGCCAGACCTGTAACCACACAGGGTTACCGTAGCAGCAGCTTCATCTGATAAAAATAAGCAAGGAAGTCGAGTGTATGAGAGGCAGARGATGTCAGAAGCCAAGCATGAAAATATCACAGCAGCTTTGCTTTCATTTTCAATGCTTCCTTCTTTATTCTGTCCTCCCCCTCTGGAGCCTGGCTATTTCCTGCTCCATCTGTCCCAGAGCGTGTCCTGCCTCACTCCCAAGCATCCCCTGGCCCAGGGGCTMTCGTGGCCACATGCTGGGTGGAACAATGCCCTGCCATTCCTGCTGGGAGCCTCATGCACACTGCCTGCAGCTCTGCTGCAAGCTGCAGGGATGCAGCAGCAGCCAGASCCTCGTCCAGCTACTGCCAGGCAGCTCCCCGCTCCTCCATCAGCTGCTGCCTCTGGCTCTGGACTGCAAAGGTGAGGATCAACACAAGGGGAAACACAGGAATATAATCCCAGTGTGGTCACTCCCCTGTAACAGCCTATTCCTGCTGCTGCCCGTGCTGAGAACAGCTCAGCTGGGGTGAGGAGATGGCTCAGGTTTGCAGCTTCCTCCAGCTGCACTGGGGCAGGGAGCAGGGTGGCTATATCACTGGGGTTTGAGCTCTTCCCCACAGGTTCTCTGCATTCAGAGGTATGAGCCAGGCGGGTTACAAKCAGCTCAACAAATATTTGTCAAGCTCGAGCCTTCCTGAGCGGTGTTTGACAGCTCTTTTCCACTGCAGTTGCTGCCAGCGCTGTCAAGGCTGCCGTGGCTGCTGCCTGCAGGGGTGAGGACTGAGCTCTGCCACCAAGAGAGCTGCAGCCACGCTTCCCCTGCTTTGGTGGCCGGGTGACAGCAGCCCTGGGTCCCACAAGGTGGAGGTGACCTGGCTGAAGGTGTGTGGTGGGGCAAACAGCAGAGATGGAGCTGCCTGCCATGTTCCCTCGGGTGGGAAAACCCTTCCCAGTGTGCCAGGAGGGCTCTGTGTGCGCTTGTGGGATTTGATTTGCCTCTCAGTCCTCCCCTGCTCCAGTGCCCACAGCTTGCTTCACCCTCTGCACAGCCCACTGGGTGACTGGCACATTCCAGCATTGATTTGGTGGGTTTAGTCCAGTAATGTTCCATCTGGTGTGATTTGGGATACCTCTGAAGGTATCAGAGAGAAGGCAGAGGCATCTTTAGAGCAGGGTCTTGTGCATAAACTTGCTCTGACAGTAGGACCRGGGGAGGCTTTGCCAAGCTCTTCAGTCCCTGCTGGGCTCAGCTGATCCTGCTGGGGGTATTATCCCCTGTCCCCAAGGACAAAGGGACTTTGTAGTGGGCAGTCTCATGATCTGTCTCTATCCATGGAGCTCTCAGCTGAGCTGAAATGGATTTGCCCCAATGTGCAGCACTCAGATGTGGATTCCTGGCTGGGCCTGCTGTGGGTGCCTGAAGAGGGGAGAGCCTGTGGGGGTTCATATGGGGCAGGTGAAAGCTGTGCTGCAGGCTACTGTGCACCCCATTGGTGCTCCCAGATGGACTGTGGGGCTGTCCTGCCCGTTCCAGGGCCTTTCTCAGCTGCCTGTTTGCTGCAGTTTCACAGGCTGCATCCTGTCCATGTGCTCCTTTCCATACAGATCCTTTCTACTTTTTCTCAGTAGCAGCCCAAGCGATTTCTCCAGGGCTTCCTATCTCTGCCAGGCTTGATATGAACAACTAAATCTGGTAACTATTCCTGACCTCTGTGAAATATGATTTGCCACAGAATGCATGAGGTATAATATTTAACTGAAGCAAGTATTTCATTCTTTATAGGGACTTGCCATCAGTGACTTTCCCTACCTTTCTCTTCCAACAAACCTTAAACATTTGTCTACAGGGAAGGTTCCTGGTGTGATGAAACAGYAGTCACTTTTGAGGAAACCTGATCAGAAGAAATCTCCAGAGTCACTGCTGGAGCCAGAAGAGATAGTTTATTATTATTCAGATAATTTGGCTGAGTTTTATCCAGAGAGCCAGCAAAAGCTCCAGACCCTGGAAAAAAGGACCCCAAAAGCTGCAGAGCCTGTGATGCCACCTCCCATCCTGGCACTGGGCTGGTCATGCTAAKCTGTCTGCATGGTAATTAAAATGTGGGTGATTAGTTTGAGGTAGTTGTTAGGTCTCCTCYTGTACTCCGTGGAAGGAAGTMAAYATCTYCAGAAGGTGAATCACTTTAAAAACSTCTCTGGAAAGAATGTCYTCAGGCCAGCAAGAGGATGGAGATAACCATGTCATGGRTTAGAGGGGTGGARCACCTCTCCTGTGAGGAAAGGCTGAGAGAATTGGGATTGTTCAGCCTGGAAAAGCGAAGTAATAAGTTTTGGGGTGACCTCATTGCAGCCTTCCAGTAGCTGAAGGGAGACTACTATGAGAAAGATGGAGAGGAAATATTTACCAGGGACCATAGTGACAGGAGAAAGGGAATGRCTTCAAACTGAAAGAGGGCAGCTTTAGATTAGATATTAGGAGAAAATCTTCACTGTAAGGCAMAGGAACAGGTTGWCCAGGGAAGCTGTGGATGCCCCCTTCCTRGAAGTGTTAAGGACAGGTTGGATCAAGCTCTGAGCAACCTGGTTTGGTGGAAGATGCCCTTGTCCTTGGCAGGGGGACTGGAACCAGATGATATTTAAGGTCCCCTCCAACCCAAACAAGTCTATATCTTTATGAGCTAAATCCCGCTGAGCTGAACCTCACCCCCCGTTTCTTTTGTGCTTTCACCTTGTTGGGTTTGCCCCTTCACATGTCAATGCCCCCATTTCTGTAGTGTAAAAAGATTTATGCATCCACAGCCATCTGTGKGCACCCAGTAGACTGAATTTGCTGGAAAATTCACATTTCTTAATTAATAAACTCAAACCAACAGGACATCAATCACATGAAGTGACACAATAGGATGAAAAAAACCTGATGGTGAATGGGAAGAATAAGGAAAACACAGCAAAAACCTCTGGGGTGGATGGGTCTTGCACAGAACCCCATCTTCCTGTGTGTGTCAGAGATTCGCCRTAACAAATGGCAGGCAAGCACAATYCACTCACCAGRAATCACCTCCGTTTCTCAGGAGAAGTTATTTCCACTCTAAATTTTCATATTAAAATGTTGTGGGCTGAAGTATTTCTCTTGAGAATTCTTCTGTTCCCACATGTGTTGGTCCAAGTACTGTCAGTATGGCTCACCCGTGCAGGTTGGCTGGACAAGAGCCTCCCCAAAAATTTCAGGGGGGTGCTGCTCTTCCAACCTCCTCTGYAGGGGGCTCACAACCCGTCTGTCCCACCAGGGAAGAAAATATGGGGACCAGCAGCATGCTAGAGAGAACAGCAGCTTCCCCTGCCCCTGACACAGCTCTGTAGACCCTTGGAAACATTCCATAGAAAGGCTGAGCACCCATCAGATGCAGCACTGCGGGACAATGTAGGGGTAGTAGAGCCAGCTGTGAGCAGCACAGATGAAAGGCACCCTGAAAAACACAGCAGAAGAAGCACAGCGATGAGAGGACAGTATTTTCAGTATTTTCACTTTTCATCTGTTGGTGCCTGCCTAGCGGTAACTAGAAGGAGAAGTGAGAAAATGATGCCTCTAAAGTTTTATCTCRCGTCTTATCTGTGATTTACCGTGTTACATAAAGGCCCAGGCTGGAGCTCCTTCAGTGATCAAATGTTTAACAAAAAAATTCATGGAAAGGCTTCAGGTTTAGCACCTATTTTCTTCACTTGGCTGCCCTGGTCCTCTGGACCAAAACAASTCTTGGGAAATGCCTGCCAAAGCTTTGCCTGTGACCGAAGCACAGTGCAGGACTGGCAGGAGGACGAGTAACCGGCAGGAGCTGATAACGAGTTGACTTTGCTAATTACTGTTTTTAAAGTCCAAAGTCATTGGAAAAAATGAGTAAAGTTAGATTTCGCACACTAACGACAAGAAGAAAGTGCGCTGGAATGTCTGAGTCACCGCTCTGAGCACTCGTAATTATACAGAGCTGGAGCTTTCATAGGCTGTGTTACAAATGACAAATGTGTGCAGACGCGTGGAGCAGCCTGGTGTCTGTCACTGTGAGCGTTGTTTACCAGAGGAGATGAGGCTGGGTGACATGACCCAGTGGGCTGCAGCTGAGGGGGGGGGGGGTGGATTGTGGATGATTTTATTTGTTTTACACRAAATTGGAGCAAAGTCTGAAACCAGCAAGCTGAAATAGCAGGTAATGATTTTCTTGCCAATGCGGGAGCTGGGTTTTCACCCACCCGAGCACCCTTTCAGTTTTGTACAAGCACACCCTCCACATGCAATGTGCCTTTCTCCGTGTCTGCACAGTGCCCAGCTCGAAACCTGCCAAGTGCTGGGTCTCTTGGGAGTTGCTCAGATAACTCAGATAACATCTGTGTTACTAACACAGGTAACAGGTTTGCTCTGTGTGCCCGTGCCAGCCGCTTGCTGGCAGCCTAAGGGACATTTGGAAACCAACCCTGGTCCAAACTTCACMGTCCAAATTGAGATGATTGCACAGGGCAGGGCAGGGCTGGGCTGCTCCCTGCTGATGGTGAATGGGCAGTGGCCTGGGAAGGTCGGTCTGGTCTGGGTGCAGCAAGGCTARGGGTACATCTGCAAGAGGATGCTGCTCTGGTAGCTCCTGGACCAAATCTGCCAGCCCTGGTTGGGAGCCTCAGGCTCCCAAAGGCATCTCAGAAGGCAGAAGGTACCTCAGCACAGGTTCACAGAGCCTCCTTGGCTGTCACTGGGTAATCCCAAGGCAGCCAGCACGTGGGCCCTGCGAGGAGACAACTCTGCTGTGTGACACATGGGCCACGAGCTGCAGAGCCARCACCACTGTGCCCTGTGAGGTGCAAAGATGCCCTTTCTGTGAGTGACCTCCTGGGATGGTGGTCCCAAGGCTGTGGGCGCAGTTCTACTCCATAGGCAGTGCCAGACCCTGGAATTGGGCACACTGATAGTACTTTCCCTGGATTACCTTCACACTCATGTGGCTAAGCCTTCCCAACAAGGCTGGCAAGCAATTTAGGAGCTGAGGCCCCATTAAAAAAACCAAGCAGRCCACAAGGCTTGTGACAGGTAGCTGGTGTCTCCAGCACAATTACCTGATAAGCGTGAGGCTTTGGAAAAATCCAGCATGGAAAGGGTTAGGAGCTCTGTTGCGTAATTCCTTTAATAAGTTGTTTTGTCATAAACCGTATGATAAACAGGCAGAAGGGTGGGAAGGAGGAGGAAGAGGATGAGGAGGATGGAAGGCTCCTCATAGCCCCCGCAGGCTGTGGAGACTGTAGGTCGTTAACTGGTGGTGACTAATGTTGTTATCTATTTTTTTATCCCTTTGAAGTGGTAATGTTTCATCTATGGTTTGGCCTCTTTATCCTTTTGTTCAAAACAAGCCTTGTTTGCCTTTTCCTCCTTATCCCCCATTGCTCCCCTCCCCTAGGATGGGAGCATGGGTGGGGAAGCTCACGGGCAGCTCCACACAGCAGACTGGAGGTGAGGGGAGAAAAATGACAATTTATGAGTTTTGGACCCCAGGTTTGTATCCTCTCCAGAGGAGACAGCATCCTCCGCAGCAAGGACCACAACCCAGTGCCACCAACATTTCTCCATCCTCCGAGCAGATAAGAGAGAGGCCCACCACTGCACTGCAATGAGGGATTTGTAAATAATGTCACCTCCCATGGAAATAACTCCTGTTGGCTTTGTGCTAGCCCAGATTCCCAGGAACCATGGTGGTGGGGACTCGGTGCCTCCCAGGCCCACTCCCAGGGCAGCTGATTACCAGACCCAGCTAAATGCTGCAGGAAGCTGAAGATGCAGGCATCTATCTGTGTGGTGGCCAAGCTCCACTGAATGTGTAAGGCTGGCTGGTGTCCCAGGCTGCTTGGTTCAGTCCCCTGGGCCTGGCTTTCCACTGCACCAGGGCTTTTTTAGCACCTTTGTTRTATTTTCCATCCTGTGYTGGGGATGGTGSTGCTCCTTGGTGTCACCATTACYCCCAGAGGGACAGATGCCCTCTGRCAYKTGGCACCAGCAGGAAGGCTGGAGGWGCCTCTTCTCTTTCCAGCAAAGTGCWGGGAGAGCCAGAGGGGCTGGGCAGCCTTGCTGGGCAGTGACTGCGTGTGCTGGAGAGCCTCAGCCTCTCGTGTTTGCACACACTTGGCTGCACACATGGCTGGGGATGCTCAGCTCCCTGTGGGACCGGGTTTACCCCGTGGTGACAGTGCTGGCAGGGTGTGTGAGCGCGTGTGAGGGGTCACCGGGTGTTCCTCCTGCTCCCCAGGGTGTGTCACAGCGAGCCAGGTCTGGTTTCTTTTGGGGAAAAATTCAAACCAGCCTGAATGGCACAAGAAATGACCTGAAACATAGAGCTGAGGCACAGTAAAGCATGAAAAATACAATAGAAGGTTTCTGTAATGGCAGCCTGGGGTGTTTTGTGGTGGCAGGTCAGTGTCACCAGACGGGCGAGTGGAAGGGGCCCTCTCCCTGCTCATGTCTGCATTTTCCCTTTGGAAAGGCGTTTTTATATTTGACATCCAAACACTTTTCTCCCAGCTGCTAAACCAAGCTCTGAGTGTTTAACCCTTCTTTTTAAAGGGGTCGAGGAGGGGGCTGAGCTGTGATGCCAAGGTGCAAATTCAGCCTCAGCATCGCAGACTGCACCGAAGGAGCCAMAGCTCTTCCTGCTTCTGGAGGGATAATTAATCCCCAGATGTGGCTGTTGGCTGCTGTTTTGGGGAACCACTTTGCAAGTCAGGGACTAGAGCATTAAGGACCAGCTATCAGAGGCAGCTGAGGGTGCAGAAAGGGAGGAATACTTAATTTCAATAAGAATTTTAAGCTTGGGGCCAGAGTGGCTACTCTTGTAAGAAGGGAGTGGAGAGGGATCTAATTCTTAAATAAATGCCTCTTCACCTCTGCCCCATGCCAGCCTCCCCCACCCCACCCCCTGCCCAGTAACAGGCTCTTTACCACCATGCAGAAGGAAAAAAAAAAAGAATAAAAAGAGAACAGGGAAATTCTTGAGATTCTTTCCAATGGAAAAAATGTCTCCACTTATCACTCAGTGTCAACAGCAGCAGACACCTGTGCTCCAACACCCGACACCAGGGGCGAGCCAAAAGGTGACACAAAGCCTCTGCTTTCACCTCCCCCATGGTCAGGTACAGTGGTAAGGACGTGCCAGCAGGGCCATGGACTCGGACACATCCCCACCAGCTCAGTGGGGCTGTGGCCAGTGACACAAAGCCGTGATGGCAAGCTGTGAGGTGGCAAAGCTGGCAGCATCCTGCATTTRGGAAATGCCTGCAGCCCCACTGCTGGAGCCAGACACAGTTATCACCAGGTCCTTAATTAGACTGTCACCTACTTATCCCTCCCTCCTCCTCATCCTGCCTGGAGCTCTGGTCTCATCCTGTGTGTGGCACTGGCCGTGTGCCATCGGGCCAGCCCAGGGCAGTGTGGGCACCGGGACATGTCGCACGGTTTGGGGAAGCACAGTCCRTGCTCCTGGCTGATTCTGTGAGGGGCAGGCTCAGTGGCTCTCACGGTGCCCAGCAGGGCTCTCCATGCTGGCACACCTGAGCCGGGCACTGCCCAGTTTCACCCTCTGGGAATGCCGATCCCCTCAGCTCCCCTTGCTCTTGGGGKTTTTTTGGGCAACCCATCAGAGCTCCCGCTCTTCCCACTGCTTCATCCATCCCTCTCACTGGTAACCAGCACCCGGACTCACCTCCATTCCCTTCCTGCCCTTCTTCCAGTTCCTGTCCATGGAAAACATCACAATCTTGGGGAAGAGGACCTCCAAATATTACAGCAACCTTGTTTTTTATAGGTCCTGTGCAATGCCCAGCTGCCTGCAGGAAGGCTCTACAACCTGACAGTCTGCTCAGGGTAACACCTGCTTCCCGTGCCTGTCCTCACCCATTTCCTGTGGGATGCTGAGCAAGCTGCTGATTTGCTACAGTAATTTCTTAATTAACATTAGCTAACATTTCAGCTTGATTCCTACCTGCGAAGAATGGAAATAACGATAATAATAATAATAATAATAATAATAATAATAATAATAATAATAATAATAATGAAGCCCATTTGTAGAATGTGCAGAAACACCCTGCACATGAACACATAGACACAGTCACTGATTAGTGAACATTTAATCATGGAATGGTTTGGGTCAAGACAGACCTTCAGACATCTAGTCCCACCCCCTGCAATCAACACACATCCCCAGACATCATTGCACATGTATCCATCACGTTTCTTTCCTTATTTTTGGGGTTTTTTCCCCTTTTTTTTTTTTTATTCTGCTGCTTTCCTCTTGGCTTGGCCAGTGATGATGCTATTGAGATGTTTTTCAAATAGAAAAAAAAATTATCTGTCGCAGTCAATAGGATTTAATTTATCCCATTAGGAAGATGCATCTTGGTTAATGTCCATGCATCCCACAACATCTGAGCCACCAGAATGGAACACTGGCTCACACCTGCCTCCAAGACCTGGTAAATCCTGGCTGATGYTTGTTATCTGAAAAGCTTGGATTTGGTATGTGATTGCTCTCAACACCTCTTACAGCAATGCAGGTATGTCAGGGGATTGCCTAAATTTGACCTTTYCCAGTGCAGGTGTAACTATTTAAACTGTGACTGTTTAACCCCATATTCTTTTGCTAATAGAGTTCACAACAGTGGGAGTTTTACCAGCATTGCTTTATCAGTTGGAGAAATTACTTTTTTTTCTTGTGTTATCCAGTGTTTTTCCCCAAATCCAGCCCCTAAGCAGCATCTACTAAGYGCTGCATAATTCAGCATCATTTGGTGCCTGTAATTCTACAATTACTCTTCAAGGCTCATTTGCTTCAAGGTCTTCAGGCTGTAAAGTTATGGGAGTGTGGTTAGTTGATTTTCAGGAATGTCTACTCTCTGGCAGGGGCTGGAGAAGGAAAGAACCCAAAAGAAATGCATGCAAATTCAATGACATAGCAGGAACTTCAGAGGCATTTCAACACAGCAATACCCACAGGCAAAGGAATTGTAATTGTGCAGGGGAAATACTGCCTCGCCAACTCCTACGATTTTATCAGGAGTCTGCTAATCTCCAGAGTGTCCTTAAAAGCCCAGCTGCTGGAATCATCTCATTGTTAGGGAGTCTCAGCTTCCTTTTAAATGAAAAGGAGCATTTCCAGTCCTTTTTTTTTTTTCTTTCCCCCTGAGAAAATCTTTAGAAAGTAAAGTAAGCTGAAGATTCAGACATGGAAGCAAAAGAGAACTCAAATCATACCAAAACTAAGCAGAAAATTAACACAAAGATGCATGATCAAAGCCATGCTTATTCTATGGGGTTTTTTTTGGTTTAGGAAAAACTCAATGCCAAGACAAAATTATCTGAACATCTGATTTGCAATCACTTGTGCTTGGCTGTCCCAGCCTTCCATCCCTGCTCGGAAAAGCCTTTGGTGGCTCCATGGTGGGGCAGGAGGAGATGCTGAGGCTCTACCCTTGCTCCTTTTCTTTCTCCTCTCCCCATTTTCACCAGTGCCCTGTAGTCCCCCAGCTCCTGGGGCTCTTATCAGTGCTAGAAGTGTTTGCAGAGCAGCTGAGCCCTTGATGGGGTGAGTCCTGAGGGGTGCAGGCTCCAGGACCAGCTGGAGTCTCCACATGGACCTGGCAGAGAGGGAAGGGGAGGAGAGGGGCTTGTCTTGACCACAGGACATCCCCTGCCTTTCCAGGGAGGGTTGTTTCACAGACCTGAGGTGGGATGGATTCCCAAACAGAAAGCAAAAAGACTATCTGCTGTTTTAAACAATGCACCTTTCCCTCAGAAAGAAGTTTTTCGTGAGAGACCGTGAGCTTTCACAGCACCTTTCAGTGGTACCGTGGGTGTGTCCCCTCATTCCTCAGAGCGGTCACTCGAGCAAGGCTGGATATGAACACGGTCAGAGATGGGAAAACTTCATGTTTTTAGAAGCTTCACTGGTTAAACATCCAGAGGCTTCAGCCCATATTTTGAGTGTGTTTGGACTTAACTGGGCCTTTTGGCTCCTGGGGGCAAAAAGTGAGCCCTGTCACATCATGTGGCGTGGATTCAGCMGGCTCATGGCAATGCAAGCGCGGTGCCAATTTCCTGCAGCCCTCTGGAGCAGCCCCTGGCCACCCAGGTCACCTCCCCAGCTGGTGACTCTGCTCTTTCCCCAGCGAGCTGTCAGCTCTCACACAGGAAGTGCATGTACAGTGATCGCTCTGTAGCTCTGCTGTTTGTCCAAAATCCAAACCCCAAACTTCCAGAATGGGTTTTTGTGTGAATTCTGCAGGGCATTTGTGGAGGTGCAGCCACTGTTCTCCATGGAAGCCAGGTAGAGCAGGCTGAGCCCTTTCCTGCAGTGCCTTTGTGCCGACAGCGAGCGTGGGAAGGATTCCTGCACACTGAGTGCAGCACAGAGCTCTGCTCCCCTCTGCTCTTCACATTCCCATGAAGTCCCTCTCSCTGTCTCACTGCCTGTGCGATCCTGCCAAAGATTTGGGCTCCTAACGCTGCCAAAATGCCTTGCTGAAATCTAAGAGTAAAAATATTTCTGTTTCTGAGAGGTCCCACGTTGCTGCTGACAAGGAGTGAACTCTTTCTTTCCATAGACAAAACCCCTAAATGTCTGTCCTGGCTCTAGCAGACATTAAATTCAGCCTCAGGAAAACAGCAACAAATCAGGAAAGCCAAGTTTCCTGCAGAAAGCCCGGTGTTTGGCCAGCCAGTAACTGAGTGCTAATTCCAGGAATAAAACAGCTGCTATCCTTGCACACAGGCAGTTGTCTTGGAATTCAAAAAGAAAATAAAATGGGGAAAGGAAACAACAACAACAACAACAAAAAAATCATTAAAACATCATGTACAAAACCATGCCAAAGGTATAGAGCAGCAGCAGTTCTCATTCAATGAATTGCTTGATGGCAAACACTGCAGGTGAAATTCTGGTCCCTCTGAGCTGACTGTCAGAATCGGAGGCTGGATCTTTTTGACAGACCAGGCTGTGCATGTACCTCATTTTGCCTTCAATGATTACAATCTGTTTTCATGCTGTTCATGGGAAAKGCTAAGTCCCAATCCATGCAAAAACAGCAACCTGCATCAAGTCAATGTGGTCCTCCAAGTACAGATTCAGAGAGGCTTCAGAATCTAGGAAAAAGTAGCCACCAGAYGATTTCCACTGCAGATTAAGTTGAAACAGAGAATTTTACCGAGGTTGGAACTTGCACAGCCCCCATCCTTTTATCATCTTGGTGCTTCATCCTCTTTATTGCATTCATCCTTGTGTAGCTCCAGGCGGTGCAAGTATCTCCCAGTACAGGTGAAGAATATAAACAGAGAGATTTCCTGAAGTCTCTTCACCTGSCTGTCTTGCCTATAAAAAGCCTTTGTCTTGAGCTGGGGCTGAGTACTGTTGCAGGACTTTTTTTCTGGTGTGCCTCTTCTTTGTCTCTGTTCCTTCCTTCTGTCAAGAGCAAAATGGTTTTCTCTGTATTTTGTAGAGATGCAGTGCAACACTGAAGGGCAMCATCCTGAGGTAAGCCCCAAAATAGCTTTTATTCATGCTGTGCTGCTTCTTACTGAGGACTCCTGTGTGCCCAGGAGCTATTTCTCATTTCTATTTGCCACATCTGCTTTACCCTTCTGCCTTGTATTCCCCTCTCCTCCCCACATTCCCTCTGTAAGAGAATAATTTTCTTCTTCCTTCTCCTGATTCTGCTTTGCTGTCCATCCCTCCTGCTGTGTGTGGGCTGATGGGATCTGCTGCCTCTTCCTGGGGTAGCTCGAGGTCCTGCTGGTGTCCCTCCCTTTGTAGGATGCTCCTCTCCTTGCCTGTGCAGAAGGCACTGGGTGTCTCTGTGGCWTTTATTGATCCCTGTGCATCAGAAAAGAGAGTGGCTCTGGAGGAGGGATGGCTTTGGGCTGGCTGAGGAGCTGACATTGCTCAAAAGTCTTTCCAGCTCCTGCTGTTCATCCTACAAGGACTCTGGTGCATGTTTAGAGATGCACTATTATAGATTGCCAAGCAGAAAAAAGTATTGCCCTGTCCTGTTTGCCTTTTCCACTGTCAGGAGACAGCTGGSGAGGGGAAAGCTGTGCTCTCAGCATCGGACTGCTGCTCTCTGCAATGCCTCGTGGTAGGAGGTGGGAAATCACCATTATTGCTGTGCTGCTGTGGGTGGGCAGCCCTGCTGAGGTGCTCTGCTCTCCCTTCCTCTCTGCCCAGCAGCCTCCTGACTCCATGGGAACAGTGGGATGATGTGCCTGGAGCCTTATAAAYGCTCMCTCCCCTTGGAGGCTGTGRCACCAAAYAGGAAGCACRGMGTGCCCCAGAACAGGAATTCAGCCWGGCTCTGCTGCTTGGCMGAGGCTGCTCCCAGGGAATGCTGCCTGCCAGACCTCTCCCCATGTGGCTGAGCTATTCTGCCCCACACCGTGTTCCCCAGGCCCAGGGCTTTGTCTGGACCATGGTCACAAGGAGGAAATGGCAAGCAGGTGGATTTTGGGATCCACCAAATTTGTGCCTTGTGCTGTAAGTGATGTTTCCTACAAGGATGGATATATGTTGGGAGGGTGGCAGGACCCTTGGGAAGCTGAACAAGGAGATGACTCTGTTTTTGTGGTCAGATCATGGGAGCTGTGCTGTGCCTGCTGCTGTTACCCCTGTTCTGAGATTGCTCGTTGCCAGAATTGCAAACATCCCRTTGATCTGCCAATAACTGACCCTCTCCAAACTCATTTTCCCTTTTGCACTGAGCAGTGGGATGCTAGCACAGGAGCCTGCCGTTCCTGCCGGGGTGTTGTTCTCTCCCCAACACATTTACTGGGACATCTGTTGGAATCAACAGAGTATTATGAAGTACCCTGTAAGGGTGCACACCAGAGTTTGGATGTGTCAGCCAAATTGCAGAACCTCTGCTAATGCAGAACTTCCATGCCTGCTATCCTTAAACCACCCTGAGCATCCCCAGCAATCCCCTTGCTCCCTCTGCTTGTCCTTCATCCTCAGTGTGTTTGCAGCTCCTGAGAGTGGACACGCAGCATTTCAATGAGACTCCAGCYGCTGGGACCTGCTGTTCCTTCTCCTGCAGTGCAGGAGCAATGTGGCAGTGCTGGTTTTTGGATGCCAGACGAATAATTGGTGCTGGGCACGTGCTGCTCAGTGGTGCAGAGACAACACTGTGTGGGTTTGTGTGCTGAGCCAGCACTGAGGTGCAGCATGATGTCACATGTGGTGTTGAGGACAGCCATAGCCTTCCCAGGAATACCCTGTTGTGTCCAGGCTTGGACTGGATTCCTGTGTGGATGAGRATCATGGGTCTCTACTGATCAGACCGAGCTCTGTGCAGCAAGTGCCATCTCCCAGCCTTTGTGCAGCCATAAATKTCTTTATGCTGGGAATGAGGTGTCACCTGCAGCACTGGCCTCTGGGATAAAGGCAAGGAACCACACTGCAGCCAGAGCTAAATCTTTGGTGCTGGTTTTATTAGAAAGGGCTGGAGCTGGGAAGGGCAGCTCTGAGCATCAAGAGAGATGCTTAGAAAAGACAATTGCAAGAGAGGTGTCCCAGTGTGCATGGGTGAGTTTTCCTCTGGGTGAAGAGGGATGCACTGATGCTTTCCTGGAGCACATAGGYTGACTTCCTAGCTCAGGGACCCATCAAACCTCCAAGTTTCCCTGAAGACTGATGCACATCCAGGTTCTGGGCCTATTATGGACTATGGAGTTGCAGTCATGTCCGTACCTGACAGCATGACTGGTTTCTACCCAAATAGAATCTCTCCATCAGTGGCTGAATTGCTATAGACTTTGCCAGGTTAGGAGAAGAATTCAGAGAGCTGGGACCAGGCAAAGGTGTTCTTTTCTTTATACTATTGACATGTTTTAGCTAGTTTTTCCTGGAGTTTGCCCTGCGCATCTTAATATAAGCAAAAATGGGAAATTCCACATGGAGGAAGAAACTAGCTTTGGTAAGCCCCAGCCTGGCATCTTGGATGCTTTAAGGCAGCCCTTAAAAGATCCATTTCTYGGGGCTTTCACTGACATTGGGGACATCCTGACCTGAACTGGTTACAGCAGACAAAACTTTGCTTTGCTTCCCTGGCCCTCATCCATGCTTCTGTCTCATTTCCATGGCTGTTCTTTAACCTTGGCCTGCCACACTCCAAAAAATGCAATAGTGATGATAACATACTACAAATTGCGCTGATACCTGTTGGTGAAAATGCCCACAAGATGCTGCYGGTAGGAGAAGGATGTAAGGCCACTCCTCAAATCCTTTGTTCAGGTTTTGGGCTCCTCACCCCAAGAAAGACATGGAGGTGCTGGAGTGTGTCCAGGGAACAAGCAATAGGACAGGAAGAAATGACCTCAAGTTGCACAAGAGGAGGTTTAGATTGGCTATGAGGGAAAATTTCTTCACCAAAAGGGTTTTCAATTCCTGTACAGGCTGCCCAGGAAAGTGTTCAGTCACCATCCCTGGAGGAATTTAGAAGACATGTAGATGTGGCTCTTAGGGACATGGTTTAGTGGTGACCTTGGCAGTGATGGGTTTATTRTTGGACTGGATCATCTCAAAGTCTTTTCTAACCTAAAAGTTCTTGGTACTCAGGCCATGCCAGGCTTCCTATGCACACAYAGGTAGTCACCAGTCTTGGATAGGAGCATGACTTCCTGACATTTCCAATAACAATCTATGACCATCATTTTAACTGGGGGAGAAGGGGCTGAACTTACAACTCGTGTGAGGCTGAAGGTGAATGTGTTTTTTAGCAAGCAGTTTGTGCCTTAGTGATCCTCTGGGAATGAAGCTGAGACAAAAAAAAAAAAAAAAATCATCACTGCATCTTCCCACGGCTGTGTTTGAAGTTTCCAAGTTACAACACTACTTATTCTCAGCTTCATGCCCCAGTGCTACTGGTAATTCATGTTTCCAGCTTCTATCATGCATGAGGTTAAACGTGACATCTCCTGAAATGCTGRGTGTCTTCTTCCCTGCACCTCAAGGTGATGGGCTAGGAGCAGATATGCTGAGACAGAAATAAAAAAATCCACTTGAAGGTGGGGAAATGTATTTTCACAGTCTGTTTGCAAGCTGAGAGTGAAGGAGAAAAAGAGCAGGGACTGAGCTTCTGTGTGGCAGCTGGGAACTGCATGGCTCAGGAGGCTGGGTAATGGGCTATGAAAGTCCTTCACCTCTGGGTTCAYCCAGGCCAGCAGTGGGYGAATATTTTTGCTCTGRCAGAGCTGCTCWGTGGTTTCTGACAAATTAAAAGGACTTGATACCTCTCAGAGAAGCCCTGTTCCTGCTGCAAGTGCTTAGGGAAGTGCTTGGTTTTGGCAAGACTGTTGTTGCCCTATTGGAAATTACCAGGCTCCAATTAGAGCRGCTGACAGAGGTGAGCACTTGTGACTTGGGCACACAAATGTCTGCTTGGTGCCAGGTGAGAAAATGTGTGTGCTCAACTCCAACTGAGGAGATGGCTGGATATCAAAATGCAGAAACTGGCTGGATTGGCAAGACAAGAAGCGAGTTGGATATTAGAAAAAAGTTCTTTACAGAAAGAGGAAAAAAGCATTGGAATGGGCTGCCCAGGGAGGTGGWGGAGTCRCCATCCCTGGATGTKTTTAAAAAGAGATTGGATGTGGCACTTGGTGCCGTGGTTTAGTTGAGTTGCTGGGCATGGGTTGGAAGATCTTGAAGGTCTCTTCCAACCCTGGTGATTCTGTGATTCTGAGAGTGCATTCACATGGGCAGATCARTGCTTGGTGGTGGTAGCTGGGAGCCTGGAGAACCATCCAAAATTACAACCACTTCCCTGACTGTCCCTTCCTGTGAAAACACTGCTTCACATGTCAGTGCAAACCATTACACGCTTGTTATCAATAGTTTATCAAAAACTGRCTGTGCCAGACCCTGGAGAAATTTGCATCCGATTCAGAGAATTTCTGCCTGAGGGACCAATTGTGTGAAATGCAGGAAGGGAGGAGTATAAAAAGCACTTGCTGTTCAGGACAGTGCTGGGGAGGTGACATATGCTCTTGGTGACACTGCAGGCGTCAATGGTGACAAAGTGTAAACTTCCCAAGTCAGGCTGCCATCAGCTGGAGGTGGTGGAAATGCTGAAAGGTTGGTGCAAACTGTGACTGCATCAGCAGCTCTGGGCAAGGAGTGAAATAATTGTCTTGACCTCAGGATAGGTGTCAGACAGGCCGTGCTTGAATTCTGGCTTGTTTCAAGAGACATCAGAAAAAAAAAAGTGTTCAAAACAACATTTTGGATGGAAAATCTGCAGGAGGGAGCTTTGGAGCCCTCAGAAGATGGGAGAGCAGTTAACTGTGTGCTTCACTGATGAGACCGGACTAAACAGAGCTTTTGCAGGGAGACTGATGAAAACTTTTGGGAAAGAGGTTTAGGAAAAGAGGTGTTATATCCAGATCTGCATTTCCCTGTGCAGATCTTGAGGGRCTGCAATGCTTTACCCATCCTATGGGGTTTAGGCACCTTGACAAGGAGCTTTAAGCATTGCCTCAAAATCTGGTGTTGAGCTGGGTGCTTGTCTAGCTTAACTCCCCTGCTTTTTGTAAAATTAAACTGGTGGTGCCTTCGGGATGCTTGTGCTGTGTGTGAGACAGGCGTGGGGAAACCTGGCATTCAGGARCTCGCTGAACTGGGAAGGTCAAAGATGGCAAAGCGTGAAACCACACAAAGCCTGGCTTTAACCAGGACTCACAGTGCTACCAGTGGCGATGGGTGTTGGGGTGTGCGGGTTAAGGGATGAAGGGTTATAACCAGGGTCAGATAATGGGGCTGCTGGATGCTGAGCAGAGCACCCTGGCAATGCTGGGACAGGGCCTGGAACACACAGGGACGGTGCAGGATCTGAGGAGATGCTGAACACTGAATCTGTGTGTGTGTACTGCTGGTGGTGCTGATACCCAGCTGTGCTGCACAGGATAAGGGATGGGGTGGGATGCCATGGGATGGAGTAGGATGCCATGCCATGGGGTGCCATGGGGTGCCATGCCCAACCCAGTGTGTGGGTGCAGGCAGCAGTCACATCTTTGGTGCTGGGGCTGGGAGGGCTGTGAGACGATGCCACGGGCTGAAATCCTTGTGTCAGCGATYAGAGGGAGGGCTGGGGCCCTTTCCTTTGCCTTCACATCTGATGCCATCTCCCCAGAGCTCCTTGGGGCTTTCTGAGCCCCTGCATGGCATTATTGCAGTGACCTTTCTGGGGTTGCTTTGGGCTCAGTGTCTGYCCCCCTGTCTATGTTGAAAAGAGGATTACTTTTTACTTTCTACCTCAAGAGGCAAAGTGAAATCCACAGGGCGGGTTTGAGCCATTAAGGCATTGCTATTAATTGGTCTCCTGGAAGTGGAAAAGGCAGAGAGGTAARACACAAAGCCCCTCATCTCTGGGGTGGGCTATGCTGGAGTCGTCGGGGGCTTTGCTGTTTGCTCTGTTTCTGAGGTAAGTGTGCTCACTAATGTCCCGTGAGGGGAGAGCAGGGCTTGGCAAACAAAGCCCTGTGAAAAGGGAGAGCCAGAAATAGAAAGGCTGTGAATATAGAAGCCCCAGGCAGTGTCTTCCTCTGCCTGGAAGAAGCTTTCCTTATTACAAAAGCCACCCTCTGACTGGATGTCTGATAGCCCCAGGCAGCCAGGGCCGTCAGAGAGGCAAATTTTTTTTTTTTTGAGGCACAGAAAAGACACATCCACAAAAGAAGCAGCAGGAGGGAAGGTGGAAGAGGAAGAGAGAAACAAAGGGAAATTGTAGCCAAACCTTTCACTGTCTGAAAACAGTCTCCATGTTAACCCTTGAGGATGCTCAGAGCCGTGTTAAAGTCCTGAAAATCTGCTAATTAATCCACAAGCTTGTATAAAGCTGTGAAAACTTTGCACAGCCCCAATCTGGACTATGTTTTGTTGAAAAAATGCTCTGTTTGGGGTTGATTCTTGTAAAGAGAAGTGTTGGGACCAAGGAAACAGCCATAACTTTGAATGACTGAAAGGCAGTAAATCCCTGGGAAGGAAGCCTGGTGAGATCTGGCAGTTTAAAGGTAATATTTCCCATGTCATGTGCATGTGWGAGAGTGTGACAAGCATTAAGGGGTTAAAAAGGATCACCAGGCACAGGGAGTTCTGGCCCTTACAAAAGGATGCTCAAAGTACTTAAGTGGTTCCCCCAGAAGAAAACGTTCTGTAGTGTTTCTCTGTTAATCCACGTCTTGTATTTTTTTAAGAAATGGTTTGTATTGGCATAGAATAATGGCAATTCACAGAAAATGTGAAAAAGCTCAAACTGATTTCCAGGAATTTTGCTCGGAAGAGGTTTTGATTTTGCAGGTAGCAGCAGTCAGACACACAGTCACAGTGTGAAGGTGCTTTGTTACATCCCAGTCCCTCCTCTGTTAGTACCCTTCAGATAAATTATGTCTTAAAAGGGCTATTACGTCTCTATGAAGGGTTACAAACACATTTTGTGTCCCAGCTGGCTTCAGAGGGAGTGCCCACACCAGCAGCAAAAACCTCTGCTCCCAGGAGCAGGGTTTGCAGAGATCCACCTGGGAACTGCAAACTCCAAACACAACTCTTCTTTTTCTCCACCGTGCCCTCCTCACGTCTCCTGGCCCTGCTGTATCTGCAGCAGAAGCTGTGCTGCTCTCTTGATTCCTCACACGGACAGCAGCTCCCATGGGGAGCCAGCCTGTGGAAGGAGCAAGTGTGGGCCAAGCAAACCAAGCAGAAAGAAATCCTGCAGGAAGCTCCAAGGGAATGGGGATTTCATTCCCTGCGGGCTGGTGGCTCACTCCATAGGTTTGATCCACTGATGTTCCATTTCTTGTTGGTGATTTCGAGCAGAAAGCCATTGGGTAATTAAAGACCTGGAATGAGGGGCATGTGAAAAGCGTAGGAACCCACGCCTGTCTGTTGGRGTGCCATGTGTGTTGCTAAGCTGAATTCCTGGCTCCTAAAGTGTATCAGAAATGTGAATATCAGCCCAGTACAGCCCGAGCTCCTCCGGGCGATGAGGCTGCTGAGGAAGGGTGAAGTAGAAACAATGGGATAAACTGGGCGAGGGGAAATGTAGGCTGAATACCAGGAAAAYATTTCTTCACACTAAGGTCACTCAGGCTGGGAGAGAGGGAAGTGGCAGCTCAGCCAGCAGCCTTCTGCAGGTCTGGGGTGGCTGTGGGCTTGGGGATGCTGGGACAACAGGGATCTGCTCTGCCTGGCAGTGTGCTCTGCCTCTGGGACCAGAAAGGGGAAATGTCCCTATGTTTCTGTGCCCCCTGAGGGTTTTTACTTCGCCCCGCAGCAGGCATGGGACCTGAAATAAGTAAGAAGGAAAACCAGGGATAAAGTCAGGAAAAAGAGTGACCTTAAGAGAATTCATTGACACCCTTTACCTGAAYAGGCAACACTCACTGCCTAGGAAAATACCTGTGAAGTGTGAAAGGGATGCCTTTGGCCGTCAGCCAGGCAGGTTAGGGGTCTCTGGAGGTCGGCTGGGGTTAGCTCAGGCTTGGCACTGCAGCAATGCCTATGGCAATTTGGGCTGCACCATTTCCCTGCACCCCCTGTCCTGGTCAGGGCAGCACATCTGGACAAAAACCTGGTTTTCTGCCCAGCTGGAAGCAAAACGTGTTGGTCTGAATGGTAACTAGATAGGCTGCAGTGTGGATGTGTGAAGGCAAACTGTTGTGTGTGGGTGTGAAGGAGTCTCTTTGCCTGAGGAGAAAGTAGATTTAGATATAAAATACAAAGGATAAATATAGAACCATGGAAGAATTATTTTGTTCATTTAGYTTTTGGGAATATTCAGTTCATTGTGTTGAAGACAGTTTACAGCATATGAGTAACAGGAAATGAGGCTCCAATGGGACACTGAAATATTCCCTTGCTTTTCTGTWTCATACCTTGCTAAAAAAAAAAAAAAAMYAMACCACAGYCAAAAAACCACCCACCTTTTGAAAACTGATTTTCCTCTTCTTCCTGAAGTTCACGGAGAGTATTTCTGGATTAAGCCTTCATTGTCCTTAGAGGATTGTCTGAGCAGAGATGGACTTTGTGTGTCGAAGCTTGACTCCACCTTCTCCACCTTGTGCTGCTGTCACAGCACAGAACAGAGATGGGACACTGAAACTAATTCTGCAATAATTCACCTGCCAGTCAGCCAACTCRGCTCTGTCCCTACTGGAAGAGGCACCCCAGGTACTAGAAATCCTCTTTAATTCTTACTTTTCAGTTGCTAATTCAGATGCCACCTGAAGCTGCAATAGAAGAAAACACAAAGACCAACATTTGTTACTTAAATAAATTACGTGGGAGAACTGCTCAAGATACGTTTATACACATGGGCAGTGTGAGTGAGGCCACTGAAATATTACCATTACCAGAAGTAGCCAGGACACTTCAGAAAGCCATTGAATTATTTCAGTGCTTCTCTTAAGCCCTCAGAAGAGGAGGCCAGGTGGGAAAGGAATTTATCATGGAATCTGAAGATATTGGCATCTGATTTCCTTTTGGCCTGGGGAYAAAATGTCTGAGTTAGTCTTTGAAGGCTGCTTTGCTGCGTGGAATTGTGTGGTGGAGACTTGGTCTCATCCCACTCYGTGGCCTCTTTGAATTCAGCCCAAGGAAAGGTGCTGCTGCCTGGAAAGGTGTCGGGGGGAGGTCACTGCTCCTCCCTTTCGGCAGGAGAAGAACCGGTTTGGGTTGTTCACTCCCAGCATCACTCCAGGCATTGTTTCCACCCCGTGTGTGGGACACAGGGSCCGAGTCACTCCTTGCCTTGGCCTTCCCAACACCTGGGTGTTCCCAGCTGGAGCTGGGGCAGCTCCTGGGTGACACTGACTACTGACCATGGGTGACAAGCTTGCCTTCCGTTAAAGACCTTTTGCTGCCACCAAGACAGACAAAGTGGCAGRATAAAATGTGACACTTCCATATGGATGTGCTGGCACTGCTGCAAGACCCCTGCAGGGCTGKGAGCCAGGAACAACAAAACCAATATTAGAAGGGATTGAACTGCCTGGGAAAGCATCGAGGCAAATGGAGGTTTCACATTTTCTGTCACTGRTGAAGCCAAGGCAATGATATGAGTGGCAAGGAGCTGGGTAGAGTCTGCCGAACCTGCCCGACCCTCCTGCCTGCCCAGTAATCCCTCAAGAGCCCACTATGCCATCAGGCAGTCACTGAAAATAAATGCTGCAGTTAATGAACAGGAGAAAATCGAAGTGGTGAGAGATACCTGCCATCTTGGCTGRTGCCAGAGTGTGGATAAATGATGGTGGGGTGAAACCATCATGACAGTTTGGGGTGGCTCTGGCTSAAGCTGCAGGGTGGGYTGTGGGGCAGCCAMAGGGAACAGGCAGTGTTTTGCTGKGTGCTGCCCTACATCATCATTGCAATGCTTCCTTCCTGGAAATCTTTCCCCTGCTTGAGGGTCCTCTCAGGCTCCCTTGTTTTTCTCCTCCACATTGCAGTAATTCTGCCTGGGTGAGATGAAACTTGTTTTGCTCTTAGCAGCAGAGGAAATCCAGCAAACACTGGAATGAAATATGCTACTTCTGTAAGGCTGAGTGGCTGTGAGACACTCAGCTTCCTGAAGATGCTTCAGAAGAGAAAACAGGGGTAGGAAGTCCCTACTCAGAATTCAGAGCAGAGATCCAAACTATGGTTGTAAGATGAGTGAGTACAGAAACACTGGTTTGATATGGCACAAAGTTTAAAGCTTTGGCTTCATCCTTGTGGAAGACCTTTGTAGGTGTTGCCTTCCTTGTAGGGAGAAGGAACCCTAGGAAAGAGATGAACCAAATATCCAACAGGCTGGGAAGTTCCCRTGCCCCACAAGACCAGCTAACTGGTGGACACAATCTCCAGTGCCCTGCCAACTGGAAAAAGCAGCCCACTGCAGCAGGTTCACTAGAGACTTGGRGATTTGCAAAGGAATGGTGCCATTTAATTTGTTCCTTTCCTTTTTAAATCAAAGCTAAGTTATTCCATCCTCCTCAAACCACCAGACTGAAGTTCCAGTCTAGCTTGCACCCACAAAACCTCACTGACTCCAGTGTGTGAGCTGCATCCAGCCTTTGGCCCTAACCCCCAGCGAATTTGGGATGCTTCAGTTCTGAGTTTGGCCACATCATGTAAATGTACACTCACAATGCAGCCCTGGAAATTGAGGGAGGGTTTTTTTTGTTTGATTTCTGAGACCTGCTTTCCCACCAAGCTTGGTGTGTGCAGCAGAGTGAGCACAGGGACTCATTYGAGAGCCAGCCCTGAGTTTCCTGCATGGTGTGGTGAAGGAGCCCAGCTAAAAGCATCCTGTGGCTCTGACAAACAGGAATTACCCAGAGGAGCCTCTTTGAAACATTTTCTGCCACCATAAGGCTGAAAAAGCTGTGGTCCTTTTCCCCTTTCCAGAGTGGYAGGTGGTGTTGAGCAAGGGAAGCTGAATTCAGACCAAGGATTTAGGCATCTGGGGAAGAGGTTTTGGATATCACAGTTTGTAACTGGTAAAACTGAAATTCTGTTGGCCTGGCTTTTTCCAGAGCTATGGAGCACATGTGGCCCCTGTGTGACTGCATTTGGAGCATGGGCACTCTCCACTCTGGAGATCAGGGCATGGATGTGTTGGGCTGGGACCCTGGACACACAGGAACCCAYCCTGGAAACCTCCCCATGGCAGCTCAAAGYATAAAACTAGAGGAGCRAGGAAAACTRACCATKTTCAATCCTGTTCTCTRTTTTGGTTTCTCGGCCTTGGAAGGAGCCTGTGGAACTCTAAGAAGGGAGTCAGGAGCTCTGGGTGACCTGTACCCAACACATTCTCTGTGGCACAAGACCTTCAGGAGGCTTTGGGGAACTGGATCCAGGAAATGCAGAGTTCTTGCACTGCAAGAAGGATGAGCTGATGGGTTTTGGTCTGATTGGGAGATGGGGTTGGACTGAAGTGTCCCCTCTGCCACATATAACCACTGAATTTCTGTCCCTTCTGAGTGCAGTGACAGAGCTCTGACTTCATCAGGATGGGAATTCAGCTAAACAATTTAGAAGTTGCTATTTATTTGATGAGTTCTTGCAGGAAGCAGCGTCACTTGTTGGGTCTGAGGTCTACACAAACTTTTATCTCTGATGCTGGGCAGCACTGAGAGGCTGGGGACAAGGACAATCACTTTTTTAACCCCCCAAAGTGCCTGCTATTGTCTTGGCAACTCAAGCATTTGAATCATTCCATTCTTTCTGTCCCATCTCTTTGCTGCTGCTGAGATGATTTGATTTGCAGCATTTCAAGCCTCCTTGCCTCTGCCTGCCTTCCTCCCAGCCTGSTGAGCAGAGTTATCTCAAGCTCCAGTGAAGAGCCTTTCCCAGACTCTGAATAGGGTGCTTTCAGAACAAGCCCCGAGTACCTGGGCATATTTAAGGCAGCACACGAGGGTTGGTTGTTGTTTTTTTTTTTTACCTCTGCATTGACATTCCTGTGTTATCGACCCCCAGAGCTTGTTGCTTTCCCGGGAAGGAGAGCTATGAACCGTCTGGGCATGTGATGTTCCACTAAYTCTCTCTCTTATCAGCACACATAAGGCTGCTGTGTCTTGTGGAGAGCTTTTCCATTGCCATCAGCAGCTCGTTTCTTCTCCTGAAGTTGCTTTTTGTTTTATATATATCCTGGCTGTTCTCCTCCCAGAAGTACCCATCCATCTGAAACTGCAGCCACCTCATTTCCTTTGCAATCCCTTCAGCCCTGCCTGCTCCTGCAAGCSCAGGGCAGGCTATTCCAGCTCTGGGTGCACTTAAGCAATGTCTCTCCCCACCTGTTCATTTGGAAAGAGCCTTCTGTGATGCAGGGACAGAGCTGTGCTTCAGAGGATGCTGATGGGCTGGGGGCTGGTGCAGGGAGCAGCTCCTCACAGCCAAAACCCCCGTGCACTCCCTTAGCATGAGATGAGTCATGAGATAAATTTTGCAGAATTTATATCTGCAAAAAGCAGGTGGAAATGCACAGGTGGAAAGCTGTAGGGAATGATGTCTTCACAGGGATCGAGCCTCGCCAAGGGCACCCTGAGGGCCAGGCTGTCCCTTGTGCATCCAGTGCATCACAGTGGACACCATGGGGGCATGTAGTGCTGCTTGGAGAGCCTGACCCCAGAAGGAGTCTTTTAGAGAGACTGATAAACACAGCCAGGCCATAAAAAAAAAGAGATAAAAATAAAATAAAACTTTTTTAAAAAAAGGCCTTTGGTATTTGTTTAAGAGATAAGCTGACAGAAATGCAGAAGACAATTGTTTACACACGCACACAGACACATAACACCAGGAAGAAAATTCTTTTCCAAAAATAGCTGCTGACTTTTTATTTATAGGCTTTTTTTCCTCCCCTTTCTTCTGTCATGAAGCAGACCATTTACATAAGGGGCAAAGAGATCTGATGATGAATAACTGTTTCTTGAGCAGACCAAAGTCCTCATTAGACCTGCCAGCAGGGACAGATGTCTGGGCCCAGGGATAGCACCAGAATTAGCAAGTATCATTTAACTGTCTGAAGTCTTCAACTAGCAGTAGACAATCTCCCAGAAGTTCAGTGGGAATTTTTTTCAAAGCATCAAAATGATGGCARGTCTGATTTCTTCAGTCTAGAAAGTTTCATGGGGCAGAATAAAAGGCTCACTTTGTGTCTGAGTTGCACCTTACTTCTTTTGGCTTCTGCTCCCAGTCCCTTGCTCACCTCCTGGCCAAAGAGAAAAGTATAATTCTGRTACTGAGGGAAATGGGTCTGTGCTGCCACCTGAATCTTACAGGGGAAGGAGCCAAGGCAAGCTGACCTTTGCTGTTTGGCCATCTCCCAAAGGCCTTCCTGCAGACCTCTGTGCATCTRTCCCAAGACACTGACTCAAGATCATTCAGCAAGCCTTGAGCGGAGCAGTCAGGGTGCTGCATTGTCAGGTCATCTATGTGTGCTGCTCTGAGACTTGAGGATGCGCTGGTGGGGGACTTTTGCTGCCTTCCAGCACTGACTTCTGCTGAAACAAAGCAGCTGTCAGCCATGGAGCTGCCTTTCCTCTCACAGCTTGTGCTGCCCTCCCCTGTCTGCCTCGCCCTTCTTCCTCCCAATCTGGGGTAAATAGTACAATTGCTTTGCAGCTGGCAGGTAAGGGCYGCCCCAGATGCTGAGCACATCTGGCCTCAGAGCTGCAGCAGTTGCCTGTAGGTGCTTTAAGGTGGTTTTATTTTCTGCTCCAGCATTGCTGCCACATTTCCTTACGGTGGAAGTCCTTGTTGAGTCCGGAGTGCTGGGCTGTGTGTGGTCTCAGGGGATGATGAAGGCAGAGGAGGAGGAGGATGGTTGCAGAGGAGAAGCCTCGCTCTTCGCAGCGCACACAAACCCAAATGCCACCACTGGGCAGAGGGTGACGGGAGCAGGGGCACGGAGGAGCGCATTCTTTAGCTTTGTGTGCGGGTATTTTTAGTCTCGTRGAGTACAGAACCAAACTTTGGACAAAAATAGCTGCCCGCTTACATAACATCCTTGCTGACACAACTCCCCCCGCTGCAGCTCTGGGGAGGCTCCCGGAGCAGGGGGCTGTCAGTCACAGCGCAGCCGTGACTCAGCGTGGACGCACATCCCGCCGTTGCAAAGTCAAATTTGCGGTGTTTGCACCACATGAGGCATGGGATGGCAGAGGCCAAGCAGCATCCCAGCTGCACGGTGCCAGGGATGAGGCAGGGTGTTGTGACCAGGGCAGAGAGATGCACACGGGGCAGTTCTTCCCCTTTGTTCCCATTTGCCCACGACAAATGGGCAGGATGAAGAAAGGAGGAGGGAAAGGTTTTCATTCCATGGGTTGCTTTGTTGGGTTTTCTTGAACRGTGGGCAGCCCAGACACGGAGCCCTTGCTCTCCATTGCCTTGCAGAGGGAGTTGCTRGTGTGACATGGCCTGGTTTTAGTGTCCCTGTATCCCTGCCACTGCTGTGATTGACTGCTCAGAAGTGAGATTCCAGCTTGGGAGCTCTGGAGCTGAAGAGGTTTGTTGGCACAGCTCACCCTTTGACCCTCTTTTAGGACAGAGGCATACTTGAGCTCGGGGGAAAGTTGCCCGGTCACATCCAGGGCTCCAGTTATTCCAGCGATAAACAGGGGAGTGTGGTGTCAAGGGTGCTCATTCTTTCCATTTGCACTTTGAACATGCGTGGTTAGAGATTAGTAATGTGTCATCCTTTCTTCATCCTGTTTTGCCTTGGCAGCCATGCTGTAAGTGGATGAGCCCGGGCAAGTAGGTGATACTGGTTTGTTTGCCAAAAGCAACACTGCGTGGTGATAGCGCTCTGAGCTGGCTCGGAAGGACCAGTTCTGCTGAATGCGCTTGTTTTCCTGAGGCACCAAGGTGGMATGGGTTTCTGTTAAAAATAACTGACCTCCCCATGCTGAGCCTGAGCATTTCTTCCTGGGAAGCCATTTTTAACCACAGATGGTCACCAGATGCAGTRGTTATCCAGGAGATCAAAGCTGGAAGCCCACCACGGGGAGGAGTTGAATTCTTTCCTTTTGCTATCAGACCTTCTCAAGTGGAGCATCTTCCTGGCTCTGTGCTGGTGTGAAGGGAAGCGTTTGGGGGGAATGTGTGGGGTCACTGACACACGTGTGGTGGTGGGTGTACGTGTGCATGCTTGGGAACAAACACTGACTGCTGATGGATTCTGAGAAAGCCAGGGCTGTCCACTGTGCCCCAAAATAGCTCATGGAAACAGGTGGCCTTGCACTGCATCCGTACTCCGCGATGGAGATGTAGAGCCCTGACATGTAATTTGTTATGCAATTTATCAAAATAGTCATCCTCCAGGGGTTTTAAGGCCTGAGTGAGAAGAGACAAGAAAAAACTAGAGACTTGCTTTCTTTGTTGAGATAAATAGTAAGTTGTTTTCTAATGCTTTGGAGAGATTTTACTGGGAGCCTTATGMGACGTCAGAATACAGTGGTGCATTTATAGAAATGCTATTTTTATCTTAGCTATGTGGTGCTAAAATATCCATATTGTTAGTGGCTGTGAGGAAAATATCTTCCAGCTCCCCATCTTTTCAAAAGCACCATCTCTGGGTGCTGTGGCAGTCCTGTCATTGTCCCCGAGGTGCACACACACACACTGCTGGCAGGGGCTCCTTATCTCTGGTCCAGCAGGGCTGAGCTGTGATGAATGCAGGGACCATCCTGTGCTTCCCATTTGCTTCAGCCTCAGCCTGACATATCTCACYTTGGCAGATTCTACCTCCAGCTCCTTCTTTTGTTCTTTTATTTAGAGATGTTCAGACGTTTCCGAAAGTAGAGGGAGTGAAAATGCAATGTTTTTCCTCAGTTAAAATTCTGGCCAGCTTTATCTAGAGTAGCTCTAATACCCATACTGCTGGGAATTATGAAATATGTTGGGACCTGGTCTGTTTGCCAGCCCAGTACCTCTAGGTTATGCTTTGTCAAACCTTGGAGTGCAGGGAAGTAATTTGCATAAGCTCACATGGATTTTACAGAGAAATTCCCACAAGATTTTATATGCTGTAAGCAAGTCCAAGCCAGGGACTGAGTAACACTTTGGCAGCTGGCAAGTCTGTGTCCAAATACCTGAGTTGGAGGCAAGAAGAATTTCTTCCTGTGCTGTTASTGCTCATCCTGTTAATACACGGACAAAGATCAAACAAAATCCCTGAGAATATTAATAGAAGTGTCTTCAGAGCAGAGCCTGAGTATGGCATGATGAAAAGCCACATGGAGGGGTGTAAAATAAAATCCAGGATTCTCATTCAGTGAGTGATCGTGGTCCAGAGCAGGAACTGGATGTGGGAGGCAGAAGTAGTCTGCAGTCATGTAGCTGGTGCTGTGCAATACCAGCACAGTGAATTAAGGAGCTTACACCCCCAGACACCTCAGGGAAGGGATCACTGTACCCCCAGCAGTCTGTGTGGGATCTTCAGGGAGATCCTGATTTTCCCAGTCCYACCACAGTGGCTTGAATCCATCCTGCAAGCTCTCCTGATACYTCATTGTTGGAGGAAACAAACCCTAAGGGCCTTTGGAAGCTCCTGCTGAGCGCTGGATCCTGTAACTTTTCTCCAGCTCTGGCTTTTTCTGCACAATTCACTGTTCTGGTGGCCTGGCGTCAATCCAGGACTCAGGAGCGTTTTGCCATTGATTTTTACAGGACCAAGATGTTGCTGTAGGTGTTYCACATCCCCGCTGTAGCTGTACAACCTGACATCTCTGCCTAGACAGGCTGTGGGAATTAAGTGAAGCATTTGCCCCAAAGGCTTTTCCCCACCCATCCGGCACTCATTGTGTCTGAGAGGACTTTCTGTCCCTGCACAATAGTCTTCCCTAGGATGTTCAAAGTACTGAGAGAGGGCAGGTTTTCATGCAAAAGCAAGTCACAGGCAGATCTGATCCCTAGCACCACCTTGCAAACAGGAAAGCTAGCATGGAAATGTAATTCCCTTGCCCTTGTTGAGTAATACCTTGAGTGTACACGGTGGGCTACTCAAGGGACAGGCACCATCACAGGTGGCACTTGATGCATGACCASCATGTCCTTTACTTAAAGCCCACGTACCCAAACAAGCCTCTCTCAGCAGAGGAAAGGCAGATAGATAAATASATGCCGAGTCTTGTTTGTACCCACAATACCACGCACATGTTCCTAGCTTTTTATGGAAACACTCTTGCTTCTCTGGCTGTGGGTTGGTTTGGGTTTTTTTCATCTGTGGGGATTTGTCCCACGAGTTGGTCCAATCAGCTCCCAAAATTGAGTGATCATGGGAGGCTGTATTTTGAAAATAACTCGTGAGAACTGAAACAGAACAGCACTCAGGACATCCAGGCTATTAATAAAAGCGAGTGCTGCAGAGCCCCGTAGACGTTTGCGGCATCAAGGATACAGAAGTAGCTTCCCAAAGTATTTCGGGTCTTTCAGCCAACAGAGCACTTGCAGCTCTCGTTGAAGTTGTGATATTTTGGTGTCCATGCTGTGCAGGAGGAGCTGGTGCAAACCTGCCTTTGGGGCAGGGGTGCGTTGTGCTGGAACACTGGAGCATCCCGTGGTGCTTCTCCCGTCAGTGGGCTCACAGCGACTTTGGCATGGCTACACCCGCAGGTGGCTTTGGAGAGCCAGGGCTGGGTTTCTCCACTCCAGCAGGGCTGCATTTCTTCCACTCTTACCCATGAACATGCTCTCTGCTTTAATCCAGCGCCAGGAGCTTCCTACTGCTTCTCAGAGTGCTCGCAGCATCGATTCCCAGTCTTTGCACTATGGGAGCAATAACTAACCGAGCTGTAATGTTTTCCATTGCATATTTAACTATGTATGCATGGTGTAGCCTTGCCAGAGCTCGCATTTGCAATTCCACAGCCTGGGAAATGCATGCACTAGGTGCATCTTTAGTGAAGGGTTGCACTCAGAGYGATGCCTTCTCCACCACGATTTTAGAGATCAGCGCACAAATAAATCGCTGCGCTTCCGACGGAGCGCTCCTATAAATATAGGAAGAGCTTGTTTTACTGGGATCCACATCTTCCAGGCAGATCTCAACCCCCACCCTCTGCTTTCCTCCGTATTGTGCCGATGCCAAATCAGCAAATGTTCAGAGAAACAGGATAGGCCACAGCTGTAAACCAGCGATGGCATCTTGTGCGTTGGGCTGTTGTTTTTTTTAGCGTGAAAGGCTGGAGTAGTGCAACACCGAAATTGCATTGGCTAAGATAATAAATGGATCAGACAAATATAGCTGGGCATATGCTGAGTGTGGGTACGGGTTTTTAATTTCCCTTCTTCAAACCAAGATCTATAATAAGATGTTTCCTGGCTTGTGTGTGAGTGTTTTTAATAGCTTCATTTTTTTTTTTTTCTTGCTGGATATTTCTGGACATGGCTGCACTAGCCAAGCCCTGCACAGCAGCTATAGTGAGAATTGTTTTACATCTCTGAGCTGAGAGTACAGTAGRTGCCATAAACTATTCTTCAAGTCTGCTCTGTCAACGGGTGAGCACATTAGCAGCCTTTCTTTGCAAACTGAATCAGCAGCAGAGATGGCAGAGGAAAGAGGTTTTGTTTGCAGGAGAAAGRMACACTTCTCAGCTGGCTCCTTATCRGAGCGAGGGAGGGTGTGCTTTTGTATTATCTGCCTCTGAAGTCACTGCAAGTAATGGACTTGCTCCTMGATCTTCTCCTTTGCCAATCCTAAATCCAGTCCCGTCTGGACCCCAGCTCTTCTCTGAGGGCCAGAAAATCCCACAGCAATGCAGCAAGCAGGAGATGCTGCAGGATTAAGGGGCAGGAGGAGCTGGTAAGCAGAAAGCTTCAAACAGAATCGTGCACACACMCCCGGCAGCAGCTACAGCCGTGGGTTTTCATGAAACCACGCTTGTCATGAGCTTTGCTGAGCCCGCCCTGAGCCCCATCATCTGTTACTCTGAGCTGTTACCCTGATTCAGTTTTATATTCCACAGCCCTGTCCCACATCCCAAAGGCAGGATGCCCAGASAGTCACCCTGGGCAGTAACATGTCTCCAAAACTGCAAGAGCCAGTTGGTCACCTGTGGATAAACCGGGCTTTGGGGCTGGAGTGAGTCATGGATGGTGACCCCTCCTGGTGCTGGAATTTAACRCTCCTGCCAGTGGGGGCAGCTCATCAGAGGCCCTATGAAACGTGGGTACTTGCTTAAAATCCCATTGTCAGATGTCATCTGAATGACGAATCTCAGCTTTCACTCAAACAAAATGATCCCAGACCCAGCTTTAGCAGCTTTGACCTAGGTGGCTCAGAAACCCAAAGGCATATCTGAGGCAGGCTCTTATTTTTACCAATGGGGTTTATTTTTAAAGTCAGTATTGTGGCTGGAAAAGGCCTGAACTGCAGCCATCTTCAGACTGRAGCCAGCTCCCAGGTCTCAGGGAGGACTTTTCTAAGCCTCCTGAATAATACTTGAACTTTAATTTGCCATGAATCGTGTGGGAAAGGCAAACATTGAGCTGGGAAGAGTGTTCCACGAGAAAAGATCAAACTAACTCAACCTGCTGAGACTGAGGGAAGGACATTTCTGCAGGGCACAGCAAACCATCTGAGAGAGGGAGACACCTTTCTGCTAGGACAYTGGCATCCCACCTCTGTGGGATCAAGCACAGGGACATCCCTGATTGGAAAGGGACATAGTGCAGCAGTGGAGCATTAGCTCCTGCTGTAAGACTTCAACGGAGAAATATTTTACTTCTTCTGTGTCTCCTCCTTATCTCAGGGATGGGACCTTCGCCATTGTTCTGCCTCATGCATGTTAACAGAACAAGTAACCAGACGTTATCATTTCAGGGCTATGTCAGTCCCTCTGAACAGCAAATTTATTGCTCCAAGTGGCTGCAGAGTCARGAGTCAGCACAGTGGCTTTAGGGAAAAATGAGCATGAATGTGGGTTCTCCTGTGGGTGGAGAAGGGCACCACCCTGMTCAGCAAGCAATAATGCACATTCCCCTGGACCTCTGAGGCGGTTAATGGAGGGCAGGGGAGGAAAATAGGACCCAAACAAGCATTTCCATAGGAATACAGTTCATGCCTGTGTCTTAAATACTAGCTCCCACCATGATTTTGGCACTTCAWCTGCAGCGTGATCCCAGCTGTGATGAGCTGAGCCCTAAGAAGTCCTCTCATCAGGGAGCACATGCAGGGCACTATGTCTGGAATCAGCTTGACAAAGGGGGTCTGTCCCCTCCTTCCCCCCGTGTCCGGCCAAGCCGTGCTCAGCTGCTGCCACGAGGAGTGCTGGGAGCAACTGCAGGGGCAGCTGCACTGCTGAGGAGCACACCCACCCCTCACAGCCCTTCTGCAACGGGGCTGTCCCATGGTCCAGCACGCTGTGCTGCCATCCCCCAGGCTCTGGGGCTCAGCTCCCATCGTTCAGAGCAGCTGCAGATCTGGCTGAGAGCACCCAGGGCTGGGAACAGTGCACCCAGGGCTGGGGACAGCTCGCCCAGGGCTGGGGACAGCACGCCCAGGGCTGGGGACAGCGCGCCCAGGGCTGGGGACAGCTCGCCCAGGGCTGGGGACAGTGCGCCCAGGGGTGGGGACAGAGCACCCAGGGCTGGGGACAGCTCGCCCAGGGCTGGGGACAGCGCGCCCAGGGCTGGGGACAGCTCGCCCAGGGCTGGGGACAGTGCGCCCAGGGGTGGGGACAGTGCACCCAGGGATGGGGACAGCTCGCCCAGGGCTGGGGACAGCGCTCCTGCTGCTCTGCTGCTGAGAAGGTGGCTGAGCAGTGGGTGCTGAGCAGGTTGTGCCTGCAGAGAAAGGAGTTTCTGTGGAAGCTGCCTGAGCTGGCTGGTGTTTGGGGGTTTCACTGAGGGCTCTGCCCTGCTCAGCCTGCACTGAAGCTGCTGCTACAGAGGCAAAACTCAATTATCCTGCAATGTATCGAGATTTTGGCCCCCACTCCTTGGAGCTGTAGGGTAGCAGGGCTGCCTGGGCTTGTGTTTCACCTTTGGGCTGAAATGTCCCATGGCCAGCTGTCAGGAGCATATCCCATCTGCACTCAGCTGATTCATCCCAACCTCAGCACTGCGTTTGTCCTCATTTATCATCTTATACAGACCAGGTGGARTGGCCAGGGTGTTCCATGGCAGGAGGGAATCCTGGGCTGCAGGTGCATCCTCATCCTGGTACCAARGGCTGGAGGGCTGTGGCAGAGCCTCTGTGGGGGTACCAGCATCCTGTGCCTGCAGGAAGAGCACACCCCTCACTGCCTCAGCAGGTACCCTACAAACAGGGGGAACCCTCAGTCCCARCTTTTCAGATGTGCAGGGACACCTYYCCCTGGCCAGARGGATGCAATGAGACCATTGTATCTGGGACAGACTGCACACACCACATCTYCCACAAACAACAATGGGCTCCATGAACCCTTCTGTTGTGTCACCKCATCGTCCCTTCTCGGCATGCCAATCACCACCTTCCCCCAGGGACTATTCCCGTTTCCCAGGAGACTGCAAAGCTTTGAAGGCATGCCACAGCAGWGGGATGGAGCACACAACCATCCCTGAGCCCTTCCTGCGCTGACACAGAGCAAGGTGACCCTGAAGCTGGCAGGCAATGGGACAGCGAGGCACAGGGCAGGGTGCCATTCTGGTGCCTTGCATGCCCCCAAGGAGATGGRAAAGGTGTTCCTTCCCTGTCCTTGGAGTCAGTGGGGTTGGCAGCAACATCCTCCTCTCAAGCCATGATGGGAGAAGGAGTTAATCCACCCCGACACCAAGTGCTGGAGTGTTTGCTCTGACAGCCAGTGCCGGGCAGCAGTTTTGACAAAGAGATATTGGGTAAAATGGAGCAGTGACCCAAGGAGGTGTAATTAGCTCGGCTGTCACACAGGGAMGGAYGTGCTTGTGCAGATTATTTCCAGTCTCAAGCAACACCTGCTCACTTGTTTTAACCAGGTTTCTCAAAATAAGGACTAATTAGCACTTCCTTGGAAGCCCAGCTCTCTCCAGGCAATGGCTTTCCCTCTCAATTGGTATTCCTCCTGCAGGAAGGCACATTAATTACTGCATCAGGAAAAGCTAATGGTAGCAGGAAACCATTTCCATGCCTGAAGCTAATTCAAGAAGGCAGAGCTCTCTAGATCTGGACTTCCTTGCTCATGCCAGGGGTGAGGGCTGTGCAGTGAGTTTCCTTCTCTGCATCCTTGRATGAAAATATTTTGCATCTGCATGAATTCTGAGGATTGTGTGGTGCTGCTCACCCAGAGTTACCAAGCACCAGCTCTGCTGAATGCAGAGCTTTCTTCTTATAGCGAAGAAACCCCCTTGGAAAACCTTCTGCTTTCCTTTCCTGCATGAAGGGATGAAGCACAGCCATCAGCTTGCCTGTCCTTAGCCCTTGTCTCCTTGTGAGTGGTGSGGCTCCCCTTCTTATCCCACGACACAATTCTTGAGGTGCTTCTCTATCCTTYCAACTTAGTTATCCATGAAATCAGTCCTCTTTTGACAGGTGCAGTTTGGTGGCTTCTACAGCACTGCATTCCTTAGGAAAATTAGGATTTTTGGGAAGTGATTTGTACTGAGCAAACTCCTTGCAGCCTGCCACACAGTGTCACAGGGCACAGGGTGAGAGGACACCATGAGTCTCTTCTTCCCCGTGTTTGAGGGCATCCAACCACACCTAATCCCTCATGCTCTGAGCCTATGAGCTTGGTTTTTGGCYAAAACATATCCTCCATGGAGCTATCCAAGCTGGCTTTGACCATCTCAAAAGGTTGAGACTCTGCTGCTTCCTTTGGCTCTTGTTTCCACATCTCAAGCTTGTCTTGTTGACTCATTTCTTACTTAACTTGCCCACTTTTGGTCTATAGCTTTTGGTTTCGGCTCTCCCTTTTTCTGACTTCAAAGAGCCTTTGACTGCCTGGAGTTATGTGCTCGTGCTCTGTAATTGAATCTACTGTCCAAGTGAATGGCTCTCCAGGTACCTTCCTGTTCACCTTCTCCAGCTCTTTCTGCAGCCATGGACACCAGGACATGTCTTTAGTTCAAGGTTAAAAACTCCAAGTGTGTGTTTAAGGACCTGGTTAATACTTAGTGCCAGAACATCACTTGCTGTTCACCTGTATCTCCTTCCCTGCTTTCCTCTCCTTCCTTTATCACACTGAACTCTCAAACACTAAAATGAGCAGAAAAGGCAWAACTTCTCAACTCATTTAAAAAAGTATTTTTTTCTCCACCCAATCTATGTGGAAGTCACTGCCATAAAACAAAAGTGAGGCCAAGCAAGGAAGAATGTCCGCAAATAACAAAAGATGCAGGAATAGGAATATTTCAAATTTTCTTACAGACCTTTCGCAGAGTTGTAAGTCCTTAAACCCTCTGGCAGTCTTAACTCATGGGGGCTTCAGAGGAGTTGTGCCTTGGGMAGGCTGTGAGGAGGAGCTGTGCAGTGAAACCTCTGCCTGAGCCGATTCCCAGGCCAAGGTGGAGCAGGGGAAGGACCGGCAGCCTGAGCCAGTGTGGGAGCCCTGAGTGTCTGTGCTTGGTGTCGTGTCCCCTGGAGAGAGATGTGTGACCTTCCAGACAACAGGAATCCCTGTTCCCCAGATGACCTAGCTTGGCTTCACGCATAATTTAATGTGCCTTATAATATTTTATAGACTCCACTCTGCAACTCAGCATTGAGCTATTATTTAATGAAATGATCCCCAATAGGGACGTTAGGAAAGCTAATYGGACATAAAAGCTTCGGGGGTGTGGTGGTGGGAAACATCCACAAATGCTTTAAGTACTGAATTTAGCTTCTCTTAATATTTGTTTATCTATTTATTTATTTACAGCCTCAATTCTGGTTAAATTCAGCCTCTGGTTAAATTTACAGCCTCAATTCTGGTTAAATTCAGATACAATTCAGAATGATGTTGATTAAACCTGGTGCCATTGCAAACCATTATCAGTAATATTTTAATTGTTTTATAACCATTTTGCCAGCTGGGACCTTTTATTAATGGCACTGGTAGATCTGTGAAAGAGCAATTGCAGGGGATTTCTAAGGGAAGAAATTCAAGGCAGTCCATTTCTCCGTGCATCCAGGAATTTGGATACTCTTTCAGGCAGTTCTGTTGGAGGTCTCCTTATGGATCTCAGTCCACATCCACAGCAGGAGGAGGCTGAGCAATGGGTTGGGAGCCCCCTTGCCAGAAAGGAGCATCTCTTTATTACTTTTTCCTGTTTATTTTTTTCCATACGGAATTTGTGCAATAAAAACAATCCGTTGGGTTTTGATGATGACTTGAATGCTTTGCAAAAATGTGATGCCTTATTTTATTATGACGTTGTTTTTTGTATTCTTAATTGTTTCATTATATCCAATATCTCGGCAGAGCTGTCAGCTTACATCAGGCTCCAGGGAACTCGGGAGTGTTGACACAACTTGCAAAGGATCGCCCGGAGTCGCCCGCCATGACTTTGCACTGGGGACAGGGGAATGGAATGGAATGGAATGGAATGGAATGGAATGGAATGGAATGGAATGGAATGGAATGGAATGGGATGGGATGGAATGGAATGGAACAAGTCCTACCCTCGAGGGCCTGGAGAACAAAGAAATTCGAGAGGTACCTGAGTGCTGTTGATGGAATGAAGTGCAAGAGGACACAAGAGCTCTGGCTCATGTCCCCCAGTGACTTTACAGCGTGCCAATCGCCACGAATGGGGACAACTTCTGGTACAGGCTGATGAGTAATTATTTTTCCTACTGCTGCTGAAGCCACTGGAAAAATCTGGTTGATCCAGGATGTCACGTCAGAACCTAATTCCCGTTTCTGCGAACGCCCAGACGCTCGGGTTTGGTGCTTAATAAAAGGTAAGCTCCAGTCAATGGGAAAATGTGCTTAAGAGCTTTATTCGCTTTCTTAAGCACTCTGCTGGGTCTGGCCCCATGCAATGTGTCAAGCACTCTTTACTCTTATCTTTTATTGTTTTAATGCAGAGAGTTGTGTGGGAATAACCCTCTCACCACCAAGGTGGGGATTTTTTGGAGGGGAGGCCACCCTGTGCATGTGYACTTGCAAATAACAACATGTTAGGGTGATGCTCTGGCTTTCTTCTCTGAGGAAATAAAGGGGAGGAAACACGATTGTCTCGGAGCAGGTACAAGGCTTTGAGATGCCTGGCTCAGATGAAGTTGCARAAAGTGTTTCTCTTTGTACTGCAGGGCCCAGCAGCCTGGTGAGATAATAGAAGATAAAGCAAATTGTATGACAATGGAAAATGCTGAGCTCCCTGAGTAATTAAAGGTTGTGTAAGACGGTCGCATGGCTCGCAAGGATTATTAATGCAGTCATGTTTATATAAAGGGTAATTAAAATGCAGCCTGCTTACCATTGATTACACCCTTTGCTGGCACCAGTAGCAGCAGCTGCACAGCCGGGCAGCAAAGGTGGCTTGGGAAGCAGYGACTGCCAGAGAAAGGACAGGCTGTGGGGTGGTGCAGGATACCCCAAACTGTGGGACCACTGCTGTGGCTGCAGCTTGGGACACATCCCCCAGCAGATTGTGTCCCCTCCCTGTTTCACAGGCCTGTTCCTCCCACCATGCCACAGTCACTAAACTTCCCTACAAGAGCCTTTTGGGGTCTGTCAGACATGGGGAGTGGGCAGGTTATAAGCAGCTCTCAGTAGAAAGCTATGGATCATAGATCTGAAGAAATTTTGCGGGGGTGATCTTATCAAGATGGGAGGTGAGGGAGGAGGGAGGTCACTGGCAACAGCCACGGCACCGCTGGGAGCCACCCTTTGCCAGYCCCACTGCCATCCCAGCAGTGCAGAGCAGACCAGGCTGAGCATGCCAGCTGGCCCCACTGGCATTCCCCAAACCCAGTTTCATCAGCAGTGAGGTGTTAAAGGTGGTAGGGGGCCTGGCCATGGCTTCCTGGCAGCTCCATCTCCAGGATGAAGGGCAGCTTCACTCACGTGGAAGTGAACAGTAAGAGGGGCCTGGAGTGATGTGCTGCCTGTGTGGAGGTTCGCTCGAGCATTTTCCACTCAATCCTACAGCAGGGAGAGGCAGAGTGCCCAACCAAGGAGAAAGGAGTGTAAAAGCCCTGCCATCAGCTCTTGAGAGCCCTTGAACCCCTGGCTGCACCATCARTGGCACAGGGTACCTTCTGGTGCTGAAGAGGGCTTCAAGTGGAGATAGGGATGGGATTGGGCTCTGCAGGATTCCCTTCTTCCTGCAGCTCAGTCTGTCTGTCTGCTCCCGGCAGGGCCGGCAGAGGAGATGCCTCAAACCCACATCCGAGGCTGTTGGCATGCTGAGGGCACACTGTGTCTCTGTGCTCCTGACCATTTTTCTGTGTTCATGATTATTTGGGCACACAGTGTCTCTATGTTCCTGACCATTTTTCTGTGTTCATGATTATTTGGGCACACAGTGTCTCTATGTTCCTGACCATTTTTCCGTGTTCATGATTATTTCCTGGGAACTCCTGTCCTCAGTGCAAGGGTGCTTCTTGAGCAGTGACAAAGGCAGTGCCTCCAAGGGAGCTGGAGATAAGAGTACACGGGAGAATGAGCTGGACCTACTGTTTTCTCCATGGAAACACGATTGGCAGTGAGCTGCTAGGCCCAGTAAATCCAATTATGGCTGTAGACAGAAATGTGTTCAAAGGAAAAAAGCCAGGCTGGTGTAAATGAAAATACAACTGTGTGCTGTAGAATTGTGTGAGCTCGGTGCTTGTTTCTTACAGTCCCAGCTATTTACCAGCTACGCACTTGTGGGATTTGTGGGTTGAGTGATATTTCCTGTGAAGCCACTGTACATTACCCCTTGTCCTGAATTATGGGGCTGGACATTCAGCCAATGCCAAGCATTTTAAGAGTGAAATACTTTTAGAAACTCACTTTGCGTGTAAGGGACTGAAAAACCAAAACCTGAGCTCCTGGAGATGACAGCCATGGCCTTTAGCCTTCCTTCCTGTCAGTCCTGCCCCAACAGCTCATGAGAAATCACTTTCAGATACACCTTAGTTCTTTGCAGTTCAGGGGACCCTTCTTAAAGACACCTGAGCTATGCAGAGAAATGCTGTGAGGTGAGGAAGACACAAGCTGAGTTTGAAAACCCTGGTTACAGATGGATGTCTGTCCCAAATGGACACCATGAGCTTTGCCCCCATGTTTTTATAATTCCCCATCTCCACAGGTGATGTGCTCTCAGTCTGGCTGGGAGTCAGAATAATTTCTTGAAGCTAAAAAGCTGCAACTGGAATCTGAACACAACATTTCTCCACAATAACCCAGGCAAATTAAGAACAAAGTTCCCCCAACTTCAGCCCTACCCCTGACACAGTGTTTTAACCCACTCAGCCTCCTCCATGCAGCCCTGGGTAGGACAGGCATCTCCTGCTCCCCAGACCATCCACCAGACAGGGCAGAAGCCCTTCATCCCACCTGTTCTCATGAGGAGGAATCTGCCTGCAAAGCCACAAACTTCAAAACCATTTTTTTTTCTCCTTGGAAAGAAATAATCGCTTTAATTGCACACTGTGGTGTGTACAATTCAGTATCTTTTTRATTGGCATCTCACCTGAGTTTTCTGCGTTCTCTCATGAAATCTCATGACTGGTTTGGGATCTGTTTTGCTTGTTTAGTGTCTTGGTGGCAAACTTTGGAGAAGTCAGGAGACACGGATGGCTTTTCCAATGTTACTATTGACTTTATTTGACTCGCTTTTAGATGTCTATCCAAAATATGATTTGTTTCCCCATCTGCAAAACAGAGGTTGTTGCTCAATCCCCTTTAAAGCTGCTCTGAGAACGTGGGGTAGAAACCAGCCAGTGGGCTCCAAGTTGAATGAGTTTCCATTTCTTAAATCCATAATAGTTTTAATTCTGTGCTTTGAAATATAGAGAAGTATGAAAATGTTAAACTCTTCTCTATTTTTTTGTGTGGGGGGGTGGTTTATAAAAGCTCTGTAATTTTGGTATGGCGGGAGAGTTAAAAATAAATTCTTCCCACAAGATTTTAGCCTTGCACTGGACCAAATCTTGAAGGAAGCAATATTGCCGTTGATTATAATYGACATTTCTGTGTTGTGGAAACCAAGCACCAGGGCTCAGCCTTGGGGCCTCATCCCAGCCATCCTCTGCTTTCTCATCTCTGTTATTCCCAACTGGAAGCAGTAAAAGGCCTTTCCTCCAAAGGGATCCATCTCAGGCTGCCCAGGGAGGGGCAGAGGAGCGCGGTGACACCACGCCAGGCACGCTCCGAGCTGACACGTGGGCAGGAATCACCTGCCTCTTCCAGGTGGACTCTGCCCCCAAAAATCCGACTGAGTGCTCCGGGAAAGCCATCCCGCCCATCCTCACAGCACTGGGCAGGGCAGGGGGTCATTCAGGATTCAGGGAGAGGTGCACGACTCCCTTTGCAGACCCTGAGCAGGTGGAGCAGCCCCAGCCCCGGATCATTCCCAGACTGTCCCCCTCCCGCAGGTTGGGTCCAGCTGGAAGGAGACACCCGGGCACAGAGCCACAGGAAGCTCTCGGGTTTCACAGGTGGCCCCGCGCAGGTAGCTTTGCTTAATGGTATAAAACACAGAGGGATCATGTTTCCTTGGGATCAAGTGGTGCGCTTTGTACAGCGTGACCTGCGGCCGCGGTGGGAGCCGCTCCAGCCTCAGACAGGCCTGGGATAGCGCGGGCAGATTGACTGGGGAAAATACTGGCCAGGTCCACCTGGAATGGRTGGGCTGCTGTCAGTAAMACCCACCAACTCCCAAGAGTGTAGYCCCTCTGTTTGAGCCCAAGGTTTTGTTTAATTTTATAATATTTTAACTATTATTTTGGGATTACCTCCAAACATGCCAAAGCCATTTACCCTCCTCTACCTCCTCTTGCCCGGTCCCACCATCAGCCCAGGGCTACCTCTGAACATGCTGTAGCCATTCCTCCCTCTCCATCTCCTTTTGCCACTGCTTTCTGCCACTGCTGCTGCAGGAAATGAGCTCCACAGTTCAAACCARCCAGTTCAGAGGTGGCCATGTGCCTGCAGCTGTGCGAGTCCGRGGCAGGAACCAAATATCAGATAACAAATCAGCGAGGTGGTGTCAGGATCTGCTTGCTGGCACGTGGGCGGRCGGCAGACGGACAACGTGCCCAGAAGTCGCTGGCTCGGCTCTGGTGACACTGGCAACTTGTCCTGTGCCCTCCCTGAAAAGCTGGGCTCCTGCTGGGGTGGGAGCCACAGTTGCTCTGCTGTCACCTCGCCAGGCTTTGGGTGGAGYACCCAGATAGAGAAAGAAGATGCTGCAAGGGGGGAGTTATAGTGGATATTATAAGTACATGAACATAAAGAGCTGCTCATCTCCATGGTCAGTCCAGCAAATGGCAATTCCAGTACATTAGACCATTACAGAGGTGCTCCCTTAACTGCTGTGAAGGCAGGACAGATTTGGGGCGGGTTTCTGTTGAAGGGAGAAGTGATGAACTTTTGCTGACCTGGGGCTGGAAGCAGACAGTCGCTCCTATTGAATCAGCATCGTGTAAGGCTGGCCTCATTAATGAATGTCACMGAGCCTGCCTGAATCAGAGGTTTCAGGCCTCTGCTTTTTCTCTTTTAATTGCATTTTCCAGAGTTCACAGGCCAGAGTAAGTGGAGAAATTTCGGATGGGTCAGAAATGGCTGTGGTTTGGAAAGAATTTCAGGCATCCTTCATGTGACCTCCTCCTCCTCCTCCTTGTGCACAATTGTTGCTTCTTTTAAAAGAAGCAGCGATAGTGGGGGACCAGAGGATCTGCCTTGCAGAAATCTCACCCTCAGTYCTGCTGCTTGCAAACCCCTTCTTTAACAGGGAGRCAGGGGAGATACCCAAGGGGAGGGGGCCGGCACCCAGGCACCGTGTGAGCCAAAGCCTACAGCAGCCACCAGGGATCTGATGGAAGCAGCCACAGTTCCCATGGCATCAGTGAAGTTTGGGGTTAATTCGGAGCCCAGTCAAGGTTTGCAGAGCCCCAGGAGCAGATGGGACTCACTGCCTTGACAGAGACAGGGGAAAGCCCCCCGTGCTCCATGGCTGATCCTAAATGAGCCAGTTAAGGCTGCACGATGGGAATGCCTCTCAGCTGAAGGCTTGATTGAATGAAGGCTGCAAGATTTAGCTCATAGCACCCCAAATCCCAGCAGAGCATTCCTTACCTAGAGACCAAGTTGTGCCCCCTCAGCTCTTCCTTTGCCACGGGCAGGTTGTGATCCAATGGTATTGAGTGGCAGGCTGAGCCTGGAGCTGGGCAGCGAGGGGAGCAGAACATGGCTCCCAGCCTCAGTTTCCCCATCTGCAGAACTGGTGATGATCCTGAAAGGTGCAGGGCAGCCCAGGGTGTCCTGCAGGGGATGTGGGGTGGTTGTGGCACCTGTTCAATCCCAGGTGGGTCTCTGGGGGAGGGGAACACATGGCATTATCACCATGTGTGAGGGGGAAAAGAGCTGGGGCATTTCAGCCTCCTCCAGCAGCCTGGTGGTGATCTCTCCATGCAGAGTTTTAGGCTTCCTGATGAGAAGGTGAAGGAAGGCACCCTCAGCTCTGGCAGAGTGCCCTGTGCTTCCTACCATGACTGTGGAAAAACTGGACCCAGCATGAACAGGTAACCATTATCCCTGAAAAATTCCAGAGGAAATTGCTTTCCTTGGGCCCAAGATTGTGACATCAGGGCTGGCTGCAGCTCACCTCTATCTGTGGTTCCCAGCTGCAAAAACCTATTCTAGTTAAATCTAAGGGACAAGATAATATGTAAGGGCCCAGATCCTTATTCAGATGTTGTGCTGCAAAACAGGAGGGTGTTTGCAAGAGAGGGAGGGATGGGGATTTTTGGTGGTTTTTATTTTTTTAAATTATTATTATCATTATCATTTTAATTGTAAGAAGAAAAGCTGTCTTAAAGAATACCTCCTTCTGAATTTATAGTCCTCCAACCCAGTACTTTATGATCTCAACAAGAAGCTCATAAAAACAAATATTTGGAAAGGGGGAGGAAAAGAAAAAAATACAAGGGTATAAAAGAGGCACCGGCAAGTCTCAACTGAAAACATGGAGGGAGGTTTCCTAAGGCAAGAGCTCCCATAAAAGGAGCTGAGCTAGCTCAGCAGGAGAGGATGTTTTATGGGATACCTTTTACTCAGGCTCTCCTGCTRCACCAGTGGTGAGGTGCTCTCAGCACAGGGACATCCTGCAAAAGGGAAGCAGGGAAGGCACAGTGGGATTTGCTTCAGCATCTGGCAAAATCCTTACTGATCCCAGGGATCCATGAGGTGATTGTCCAGCTGGAACAGGCAGTGACTGAACTGGAGGAGGTGTGGGTCTGGAGGATGCTGTTGTGGGGAGGGGGAGGCATGTGCAAGTTGCTCAGCCCTCCTTATTGCTGCAGGGATTCAGGAAATGTGTTTAGTTTGTACCTGGAGCTGGAAAGGGTTCACAAAGGTGGAGTGGTGCCCAGYAGAAGGATCTCTGGCACAGGCTCTCTGCTGCCTGCACATGGCAGAGATGTCTCTCCTCAGAGACAGTGGTTTCTACAAATGGCAAGGCAGATCATAGGCAAATACACTGCAAACCTGGTGTGCAGCAGTCTCAACTTCTGTGTGAGGGAGGGAAGTTATTTTTTAGGGTTTGGTGGTTTCTTTCTTGTTCCTTTTGCCCTTCATGCTCCCCGAAGACCCTGCTGTATTTTACATGTTCTGGTTCAGCAGCCTCTGAGCACCTTCCCCTTTGGTGCTGCCAGAGAGGAGCAGATCTGGTTCTGCAAAAGTTCCCTTGCCTGCCTGTGATCCAGGGAACCTGAACGCCAAAGCTCTGGGTTTCTGTTGTCTGGGTAAATTCAGTGCTCCTTCCACAGCTGGTAAAGGAACACCAGCCCCATCCTCTGCCCTTTTGCCTGCAGTGGCTGGTTTTCTTCTTTAATCTACCACAGTTCAGTGCTGGATTAGAGTCCTGTTGGTGTCCCCATGAAGGCAGATGAGCTGTAATCAAACCACCTCCCAGGATCTCCCGTGCACTTCAGGGTTTTTCCTTCCTTTCCCTGGGCTATTCCCACCGTTTCAGTGCTGCMTCCTGGCTGCCACGGCACTGCTGACTCCTGTTCAACTTTCCATCAACCAGGACCTCCAGTTCCCTTTCCGTGGCACTGCTTTCCAGCATCTCATTCCCCAGTCTGTCCATACACCCCAGGCTGCCCCATCCCAGGAGCAATTTCCCTTGCTGGACTTCATACAATTGATCATTGTCCAGCCCTCTGATTTGTTGAGGTCTCTTCCTTCGAAGGACTCAACAGATCATCCCAGTTTTGTACCATCTATAAACTTGCCCAGTATCCCTTCCAGTCCTGCATCCAAGTCATTTGTGAAGATGTTGAAGAGCACAGGGCTTTCCTTCTGAAGCCATCCTGGCTGTGACCCATGGCTCTGTTGTCCTTCAGGTGTTTGTCAATACCTCCCAGGACAATCTTGTCCATAATTTCACMAGGCACTGAAGTGTMCACAAAACAGCACGTCTTGATTTTTACTTTTTCGTTCTTTATTGTCCTTAAAACTCATAATTTAAAGATGTGTAAGAGTGGCTCTTTCACAATTTGCGCTTTGGAAATGGGCAAAGTGTAATACTTCCCCTACACTTGCAGCATTGTGTTCAGTTTTTCCAAAACAAGAAATTCACTTCCTGGCCAAGGTCCAGAATGGAAAATTTAAGAGTAGTAAATATTTCTGAGCATGTGTGTGGGGGTGTTGGTTTTGATCTTGTGTATTTTTTTATTTGTTTGTTTGGCGTTTTGGGTTTGGGGTTTTTTTTTTTTGAATTGTGGAGGGTGAGTGCCCTTTCTCTGGGGCACAGCAACAGTGGGATGCCCCTGTTTTGGGAGGAACACACTGATGTGATCCTCCTTGGCTGCCCTCACACCTTGGGAGCTACAACAGAAACCTGTGGGGGATGATAATCTGTGTAATCCTGGCTGTGCACACACTGGAACAGGTGAGCTTGGGAACAGCAGGGAGGGCAGAGCTGATCCCATCTGTATGTATACCTGTATATAGGATCATCTGTATGTATAGATGTATATGGAGCCATAAAGATGAGTGCTCTTCCCTGCATTGCACCCATATATGTGCAGGCACAAAAAAAAAAAAAAGATTTTTATAGGCTTTCTTTTCTCTCTTATCCATGCACAGCCTCAGAAATACTAATTACTGAGTGTAAATTGTTGGGAAACAGCTGCACAAGTCCATCCATTTGCTGGTAGACTCATTTCCTCYGCATCCTTCCACCCCTGCATTTTAGAGAGGAAAGGGATTTATTACAAGGCAGYGCTGTGGAAAAAGCTTCCTCAGAGAAAGCCGCTGGATAATCTGGGAAAGGCTTGAGTAATGGAGCTTTTTGTGAGCTAACAGAATAAAACTGCTCCACAAAAATATTATCCTTGGGAACATGAGCTGAAAAGGGAATGATTCATGTGAAATCCAGGATATGCCTGTGTTTCCTATGAATCAGTGCTGTGAAAGGTGGGAGAGGGCTGGGGCAAGATGAGCACCCAGACCTGCCCCGAAGCATGGAAAGATAAAACACCTTTATTAAAGACCTGATYAGGAAGGAGCAGGGAGTGTGAGACAGACTTGGGAAAACCACAGGATGGAGAGTCCCCGGAGCRAAGGAGAAAGCCATGTGAGGAGCCCACACGATTGCTGATGGGGTTATGATTAAGGACCAGCAGGCAGAATTTCCTGTGACTCTCTGTGCAAGTAAAAACAAATCTCTCCACCCCTCTGCACCTACACCACCTCATCCAGGAGCACGAGGAAAGAAACTGCTGCCAAAAGGGAGCTTTGTGGGCTATCTCTGCACTCCAGTGGGAGATAGTGCTCCAGAGGAGCTTAGTGGAACAGATTATGTAGAGAAGAATCTGTGACCTAGCAACCTTTTTGCTACCTTAAGAAGAAATTAGTCCCATCCAATATTTAATGCTTCATAGACAGCAGAACTTGTGCTCCTGACTCACCAAGGGCTTTTGAAACTCACCCTCAATTTCTCCCCTAAAGTTGCTTCTGGTTGAGGTGACAGAGGAGAAGAAGGAGGTTTGGYTTTTGTGACATCTTTGCTTTCTTTGTGCCTCAGCAGAGACTTYGTGGTAGCGCTGAGGTTACCTGGTGGTGCATGCAAGCCCTGGGCCCCAGGGCACCCAAGGGGCCCAAAGCTGCTGTTTCCTCTCCCATACCTTTGTGGCTGGGCTGCTCCTGCCTCTGACAGTCCCCCGAGGTGCCACGTTGCTGAATTTGGACAGGGACTTTCTGTCACACACTATATTTAGGCGGGGATTTGCATCCTTAACTCGTGTGCCTTAATGAGCRGGCACTTGCCTCTCGCTGGGGTGGGAGCATCTCTGTTGTGAGCTCAAGGATGCTGCAGGAAGGGAGAGAAAATGTAAAACCCACCTTTTTTTTTGTCACAGGCAGGCCTCACCCGCCCCTGTGTCAAAGCCTTTGGCAGGTTGTGGGTAACATCCATGGCTGTAACTCAGTTGGAGGTTCCAGTGCTGCCTCACCTTTGGGAGGTGGCACAAGGGTGATGCCACCAGGCAGTGCTGGGGMTGTCACATGCTGGGACCAGGGGGGAATCCCGGGCTGCCACGACTGCCCTGTTCCTTCACACTCATCCTGTGCACTGGTTTGCAGGGTCTTTTGCTGAAACAAAATGACCTGGGTGACAAAATGGAAAAACTGGTCATCAGTTATTCACAGATAGATCCTAAAAATATATGGCTATTGTTCCTTTCCTTATGACCCAGCTGGGATGAGTTGTTTTTATAGAGGAAGCAAGAAGATAAACAAACAATTCCAGCCTGCRAGGGTGAAGGCTGTTGTCCAATTTTTTTTCAACTTCCTGAATGTGACTCCTAGATCTTTCTTTGCTATCAGGCTTTCCCTCCCCAGCTCCCTTTCTGAGCAGGAAGGACGGGAGAGATGGCTGAGGAACTGTTCTTGTTGGACACCAGGCTGGGAGAGTGCATGCAGGGGGACACTGGGACACTCAGGCCATGGTGTTTCTCCTCCCTGTGTCACTGATTCAGCTGTGGGTCACCAGGGCTGGGGAGAGGATGCCCTGTGCCCCTGGCATGTGTGACATGCTGGGAAGCCCACTGGTGGCTGTCATTGCTCTGATGTGATCCTCCTGCAGGAGCTGGATGTCCCCCAGTGCCACTGGTAAGGTCTGATGGGATATTCACGGCAAATGGTTTGCTGACCCAACCGGGATCTGTGGCTCCTGCTTTTTGTGCTGCCTGGGATATTCCTGCCTGTCTCTTCCACTCCTCTCTTCCTTCCTCTCACTGCTCAGCAGTTTAACCCTGTCTCCTCTGCTTTGGTCAGAGCACAGGGAAGAAGCACAGCCCTCATTAGGCTGGGAAAAAAACCCACCCAAACCAAAGCATTTTGCAAGGAGCATGAATGTCTGGGCACCAGGATACAAAACCTTGCCCCTTTTAGCAGCAGGTTGATCTGTAACAGCTCAGTTCAGGTTTAGAGGCGTGGATTTTTTGGTACCATGCAGAAGGGGTGCTGGTCCCTCATGTGGTTGCACATGTCTGTGTTTGTACACATTTCCTAAATCACAGTGGGTGGTTTAGTGCAGAGCCTCACATGGCCTTGATCTGCCCCCTGACATACAAAATCAGAAAAACGTGGAGCAGCTGGCAGGAATCAGTTCAGCTCCTTGGGTTTCTGTGGAATTACAGCCCTCCACCCCAGAGATGGTGCAACTCCTCACGTGTGAGGGTTCCTCTCGAACCTCAGGGTCAGACCCTGCACGAGGACCTGGACAGCAATACTGCATTTTGCAAGTGCTGTGCCCAGCTGCTGCTTTGCTTTGTGTGCCAGCTGGCCATCCTCAGCAGGGCAGGAACAGGATGAGCAGGAACAGCACATCTGTCCTGGGCAGCCCCAGTTCCACTTGGCTGTATTTTGGCTGGGCAATGGAGYTGGGAGGCACTGGAGGGAATTAGGCTGCCTCAGCAGCTCCAGTCTCAGTTTTTCATCTCTGATAGTTTCTTGCCAGATGGGGATATAAAGTCAGCGTGATCACTTTTTCAGGGTGATGCAGAAARATTTCTGTGCAATAACCTCAGACCTAAGACCTCAGATCCTCTGCTCTGGGCACATCTGAGCCCGGAGCTGGAGTTTGGTCAGGGTTTCCCAATGCATTGCAGTGCACCTCTCAAGCAGAGCACCCCCAAATCCCAAAACCTCATGGGTTTGCCAGCCCAGGTGTGCTGCTGGCTTGAGGCTAGTCTGGGGAGGGAAGACTGGGGAGGCTGGGAACACCCCTAGTGTAGAGAGGGATAACTGGGGAGGCTGGGAACACCCCTAGTGTAGGGAGGGAAGATTGGGGAAGCTGGGAACACCCTTAGTGTAGGGACAGAAGATTGGGGAGGTTGGGAACATCCCTCATGGTCCTTGTCTGAGGACCTCAGTCAGCCTTCAGGACCTTCTGCCCTGGTCCACCCTTGCCAGGGCTGCAAGCACCAGGTGGGCTTGGGGAGCAGTGATGGGATGGGAGAAGTGAGGGAGAAGCCATCACCCTGATGTGGTGCCYGGGTGTCTCAGGAAGGAGGGGGATGGTCTGTGTCCATCCAGCACGCAGGGAAAAAAGGTCCCTTTCTATCAAGTTCCATGATGATGGATTTCAGATGGAACTGAGACAGAGTTCCCCACCAAAAGGCACAGTGAGCAGCTGCCCTTGCTCAGCGTTTGATCCCAGCCTTCCTCCTGTCCCTGGCTATCTGCTCCTTTCATCCAGCACCTGGAAACAGCTGACTAATGGAGATGTGCAGATGGTCATCAACTCCTGCATTACACAGCACGTGGCTAAAAATAGCCAAGGTTGCAGGTCCAGGCCCCAGCTCYGCCGGGAGAGATTTGCAGGGCACAGGCAAGAAGCGATTTGTCCCCTGGTGCCATGGCAACAGCTCTCCAAATGCGAGCAGCGGGACAGCAGCAGCAGCAGCGCGGTGCTGCTCCAGTGGTGCGGGGATGACCTTGGCAGCAGCAAGGTGGGACATTGTTCCTCTAAATCCTCACAGGATTCCCTCCCACAGCCCCTTCCCCAGCTGCAGCCATCAGCTCCTGCSTGGCAGGGGAGACTTTTGAAGGATGGACTGAAATAAGGAAAATGTGCCTCGTTGTATTTGCATTTAGATGGCAAAGATAAGGATAATTGGGAATTTCCAGTAAAGGTGATTTGGGGAAAATGCAGTAGAGAGATTTGTAGTTACAACACTGAAAATGCCTATAATTATTTTTTGTGCGCTTTTTCTGTTCTGCTTGGTTTTAGCTTAGCCATGGTGCTCTGAGTTCTTGCTGGAGGACAATTTAAGTAGACTGGTTTCACTAGGAGATGGGGCTGGAAATGTTTTAAATGCTGCCTAAACCAAAGAGGGCAAAGGTCCATGCGCAGCTCCTCAGCAATAGCTGTCTTAGCACCCTACAGCTCTGCTGTTTGTCACGTTGTCACACSGTCTCTGCAGTCTGATGGGTGAAACTTCACTTCTCCCCTCACTGAGGGGGAAAAGGAGGTGGGAGCTCAACAGAGATAAACAGAGGCATAAGAGTTTTTTATTGTTCTTCACTTCAAATGACCTTAAAAAAGTAGCATTTTCTTGCAAGAAGTGTTGGGTGCATCTTTGTTTTCTACTCTGTTTTCACATGAGGGAACAGACTGAATATTTTGGACCTTACTTTCATGTGTGACATAACCTGTCTCAATTTTCAGGGGGTGCTTATGATTAATTTTTTTTAGGAGCTTAACGCTTTTCATAATCTCAGCCCCAAATACATTAGATGGCCTAGTTTGTWCTGGGCCCAGCATTAGGGCAACTCAGGCTCCTCTGAAACCTCCCTGTAGTTAACCAAAACAAGACAACCCAAAGCACCAGATTTATGTATACAGGCTTTCAATGACACTCCCATGAGTATTTGATGTCCTCATTTGAGAAAGGGAAGTGGTGTAGGAAAATTGAAATGGAAAGGGGTAGAGGCCCAAATGTTTTGGTACAGGAGAGGAACTGAAGCATAGCCGTGTTTCAGAATTCTGTCTCCACCCATGCTGGTGCTCAGCACTGTGTCTCTTGCACAGAGAGATGCTCTCCTGATGGAGGTTCAACACAYTGGTTGGAAACTGAGTTTTGAGGTTGGTGAGCTTGGTTCAACTGAGTGAAAACACACAACTCACTCAGAAAAAGTATAATCCAGACTTGAGCTGAAATTTTACGTGCACATTTGAGTTTGGGTACACTGAATTTTCTTCTAGGCAGGCCTCTTTGTCATCAAGGCTGAGGAAAAGTCTGTGCTTTATTCTGTCAAGCTCTTTTATGGGAAAGTTAAACAAATGTTTACTTTTCACAGCATTGCTTATCAAATGTCTGCAGAAGGACAGCCCTGCCTTGGAGAGAAGGACCTCCCCTTTCTCAGGGTGTTCTCTTGGGCAGGTGTCCCAATTCCCTGTTTGGGACTGAGCAGGAAGCATGGCAGGGGAAGTGTAATAAAAGCAATCAAATACAGTCGGGAAGCACAGTCTCTGCTTCTGGAAGYGGGCATCCCCCAACTTCTGTTCTGATGCCAGAGCAGATTTAACAAGGTGGGTTAAATAATGAGTTGCTTGAAATGAAAAGCCTCTGCCTCTTATGTGAAGAGCACTAAAAGGGAAAAAAATCTGCAAGAATCAGGCAGCTGCAGGATTCAGGTGGGTCTCCAGGAGCTCTGACTCTTAAGCTGCTGCGTGAGAGTTTCTGCATACAGACCTTGAGAAGAAAGCTCATGGAGGTGCATGCAGCTCCCCTTGGCTATAGGAGATCACACTTGTCCTGGCAAGTGCTGGTGTCTCTCAGCCTGTGGCCTCACACTTGTCCCCTGGTGTCTCTCAGCCTGTGACCAGAGCCAGCAGCTTGGTCCAATTTTGCATTTTTGCCTGCATCTTTCAGCGACCAAATCACAGCTCAGAGCTGGCATTGCCCTGGCACCTCCCTGCGCTTTCTCACTCATGTTTTGCACTGTTGGGTGGCCTCTAGTTCCCACAAAACCCGAGATTTTTCCCAGTGATACCATCTTCTTCCCTTGGATAGCAGGGGCCCRATGAGATGGCAAACACGTGTGAAATTGTGCCCAGGGCACGGGGCAGGGCAGGCAAGGAACTGTGCTGCCCCAACAGGAACCCACAGGAAGGGTGATGGAGCAAGCACAGCGCCTGCACAAGCTTCCAGGCACCAAGAGCCCAGCCTGCCTTCACAGAGATCATCCATCACAGCAGCCACGATGGGACAGTGCCCACCAGGCACAGATTTGGCTGCTCTTTGAGCTGCTCGAGGCAGTGGCTGCAGGGTGGGTTGTGGTTGCTGGTGCTCCCTCCATGAAGGCTCTGTGACCGCCAATATCTCACCCACGGGAGCTCCTTCACCCAGGCAGAGCAAACAAGGACAACCTGCACACTTTTCTCCTCCACAGTCAGATTTGGGCAGGTTTCCAGCTCCAAGGCCAGCAGTGGGGCTGGGGTGCTCTTACYCACCCCATGGAAACCATGCTCCACAGGAGGTGCTGCTCCAAACACACTGCTCTTGGTAAAGCATGGCTGTAGTCTTTCCTCCACCACTTAGGACGTGAGGYTATTGCCAGGGGGGAAATGTCCAGCAGGTGCTGCTTTCAGGTGGGTTTTGAGCCATGGCTGCCCCACAGAGGGAGCTCACAGAGCCCCCTCCCCAGCACCTGGTGTGGGCAGGGGCTATCAGAGATTCTCATCAGTCTCCAGTCAGGATGGATGTGAGACAAGGATGTGATTAGGAAATGGGAGCATGAGTGAAAAGTCATCTATCAATTGGACTTATTAACCTAAATGTGTCAAGTAAGTTTCCACCGAAAGGAGAAATTTTATTTATTTTTCATTTGGGCTGTTTTTAAAATGGAGAAAGAGACAAATTTGTAATTTTTCTTTTTTTTTTTTTTTTTTTNTTACTTATCAAAGCTTCAGAGAGTACATGCTTATTTGTTCACCTGTCTCTTACTTATCAAAGCTTCAGAGAGTACATGCTTATTTGTTCACCTGTCTCTAGCCTGAAAGCAGTGAGCAATAAAGAAGGACAGATTGGGATCACAAGGAAAACAGGTGAAGAGCCTAACTTTCCAGAGAAACTCTCTTTCCAGGGATCATGAGGTGGTTTTTGCCAGACCAACACTGCTGCAGCACTGTGTGTCTGCCTCTTGCCATCTCTGCCCACACAGTCCCTTGCAGGCAGTTGCATTTGCAGTGCCTGTGTATTTGCACGAGCAGAAAGCCACTCAGCCACAGTGAGCCTGGCTCCCCTGCAGCTGGCCAGGTGTATCTGACTGCAGATACAGCCCTGCTGCCTTTTGGGGCCACACAGAGAGGATTTGGGGCCTTGAGTTCTTCTAGGAAAACCCACCCAGCTCTGGGAGTCGCTCCTGGGTGAGAGCTGCTGCACCGAGGTGTCTCAGGGCATGGGATACTGAAGAAAAGCAGTTTTGAGCTCTGGTGTGTCGTGTCAGTAATTTCCTACAGCCCAAAACCTGCTAAATTAAAATCTGCATCTGGATGTAATGTTCTTGAATTCATTTCTTCTTGGAATCTAAGACTTTAGTTTGGCCACTATAGAGAGGTTTTTAAATGGCCCATCTTAGGAGGGGAGGTCCTTTCCTAAACTTGAAGGCTGTTCMTACCTGGAGTCTTGATTTCAGACCAGTCCTTTCTTAAGATCTCTCTGGGCAGGATGTGAGTGTGATTTTTTTAGTCTCTTGGGCGGAAAAAAAAGTAGAAGATCCATGTTGGAGTGATTTTTCTTCCCCTCCATCAGACTTAATTCTGTACAACACACTTAAGTGAAATAAATCAGATATCTGCTTACAGTGGCAACCAGGACCTGCTGCCTCCCTGTGAGGAGCAGGTGCCTGGCGGTCCCTGCCCAACGTGCAGGATGCTTCTGCATGGCCACTGCCCTCCTCCTGTGGCAGCTGWGCACCCTACAAAGTGGATGTGGGAGAGGGACCATGTTCCTCCTGCACAGAGCTGACCACTGCCAAGGCATGAGGTTTCCAGGGCTGAACCCTTRTTTCAGTCACACATCTGTGAGAAATTAAGCATCCTTCCAGTCCAGTGCAGCAATTTCCTATGAAACCAAGAAAGAGAATGAACCACAAAGTTGCAAAGGCTGGAGCCAGTTCCTGTTGTTCTCCTCGCAAATTCATTCCTTCCCCAAGCAGCAAAAAATAATGCAGCTCTTCCGATCCCTCTGACAAACTCCAATCATTTTTATAAGCAAATACTGAGAGCAAATAAAAATATTTTGGAGGTTCTGAAATGTTGATTCACTTCATGTTCCGGCCATAAAGGAAATAAAGGGCTAGAGATCAAAACTGTTTTCACAGTCTTGTCTAAAATGGGAAAAGGAATCATGGCAACCCAAATGTTTTCAGATAAACTTTGCCTCCAGTTGTGAGTTTATGCCTGGCTACCATGTTATTTTACAGGTGTTAATTTCTGTCAATATTAGATGCATGGTTACTGCTGGCCACTTTCACCAACCTTGACAAGACTAAGTCTTCTGGATTCAGTGGCTGCACCATAAGAATTCAGCACGAGGAAAGGAGGAGGAAGTGACTTATTYCTCCTGAAAATGTAGTGTGGTAAAATGCAGTGTGAAGTTCAGCAGTGGTAAATATAGCTAAATCAATTGAGTTTAGTTCATATCCTGAGAGCCATAAATGCACACAGGTGAAATTTTATGAGCTTTTAAAAAGAACTTTATGAGCTTAGAGGGAGAAGCAGTATAATTTGAAACTAGCAATGGAAAAATAATGTAATATGGATTGTGGCATACCTAGAAAAACCTGTTAACTCACCCAACAGAAGGACCATAAAGTCTAAACAAGGAGAAGAGATCTGGTGATCTCTTTCATTCTTCTCCAGGACCTTGATCCAAYCTTCTTTCAAAACTGTAGTATCCCTTGAAATTGCTCTCTGGGCAGTCCAGGARTCTAAAAGGACTCACAGGAAAAAAGTCCCAAGGGAGAAAAAGTGAAGAGGAGGGAAATGTGCAAGTCTTTGATAGGCTCTGGTAGCTCTACACCACTGCACCCTGTGGGATTAGAGGTTGCCCTGCTGCACACTTGATGAGAAGTCATCCTCTCAGACATGTGAAGATGCTTGGTCTTGCCTGTCTAGTACCAGAAGAGTGGCCTGTAGCCCCACCTGAGGCATCTGAAAACCCAAATGTGCTGTCTCCAGATGCTTTTCTTTCCTGAGTGTCCCTAAGAGCTGAGGACTGACAGCAGCCGAATAAGGCTCAGAGTTGTGCGGCTTTTCATGTTTAAGGACCAGCACAAATGTTCCCCTCACACTTCCTGGTTTCCAGCTGAGCTCTGCTAATACCTGGAGCTCTCAGTGGTATCTCCTGCTCTGTGCTGTGTTTCAGCAGAGGGTATCAGTTCCTCAGGACTGCGAGRCAAACGGAGGAAGTTTGGGGGGAAGGGAGGCCACTTAAGGCTTAGTTTGATGGCAGACTAAAGCAGCTTCTGTTCAGCTCTCAGGGCTGAGAGCCATCCTGAGGATTGCCAAGCCAATGGATCAATTTTAAATATCAGCATTTCCGAAAGTTCAAATAACCCAATGTTACGGGTGAGTGGGATGTTATGTGAGTGGGTTGCTTTGATTTGGTGAGGCCTTGCTTGCTCCTGACAGCGCTTCCTTATACCTCTTGGTCTTCTGAGTGTGGTGAGACAGGCTGTGCCCTAGAGAGTTGCACATCAAAGGAGTTCCTTTGTGACTAACCAACCCAGTCTGGTTCAAAATCAGATGTCTAGGAGTGAATTTTTCAACAGACAGCTAAATCTAGAGCAGTAATTAGGTCAAGAGCCTATTAATGACCTTTTCTCAGAGGCAAGAATTTAAAACAGAACAGGAGTAACCATCCAGCACTGCATTTGAGACACGGTCTTCTGAAACAAAGGCTTTATTCCAAATAAAACATTTCCCCCATGTCAGTAATCAGATCTGGCTTTGATAGAGAAGTCATCAACAGGATTCTCGTATGGTGCTAATATCTTAGCTTTTCCTTCTGCAGTTGTGTTTGGTTACACGGAAATATATATAATTATATATATATATTTAAAGCTCCTCTTSTTAATGCACCAAATATGCACAGGCAATTAACAGAAGATTGTGTTTGATTATGGCTTACAAGAAAGTCTCCAGAGAAGTGACTGCTCATTACTCCGTGAGCAGCCCTTTCAGCCATGAATGGTGACCTTGGCAGAAGGTCCTGGAGACCATAGAATTAATTGAGAAAGTTTTAATAAAGACTGGTGCATGGAAAAAAAATTCTATATGACTAGTGCATTGTTGGCTGGTGACGATACRTTTGGCAGACACCTATCCCGTTACAAAGTCAGATACTGAGTTCATTGCCTCACYGCTTTCAGGCTAGATTTGATGACAAGCTAGAGAAAGGCAGCTTTTAAAAATGTTCTTTGTGACATTCTGAAAGATGTCTTGCAGTTTGACAGAAGTGTAGGATCACTTAATGGGAGTCTGTTGTGTTTAGCCAGATGCTTTCTTGGAATAGCATTTTTCCATGGCATCATAGTTACAGAAGTGGTTGTGAAAACACATTCACTAGCTCATGTGGCCTAAATGAGTTTTCTTAATGCAAAAAATAGCCTTATGTGTTGATCCCAGTTGCTGTTGTTCCTTCAGTCACAGTYTGTTGTTTGTGAACGCTCTGAAACTCTGAATTCATCCAGCCTGCACGAGGGGGCAAATATCAGCATGGATGTGACTCCTTAAGCAGGCATGACTAAACTCCAGGAGGGGCTTGGATCTTCTGAGGTAACACTAGGGAAGTACAAAGGCCTGGCACACATTAATAGGGTAATTGGGGTGCYTTTGTGCAGCCATCACTTCATGTCCCAGCAAATGGAATGATGTTATCAGGTGCTAATTTCCCCCAAAGTGACAGTGCACTCACTGAAAACATAGATTGAAGGGAGCCTTTGTGCTGTAACTTTCTCTGAATCAGAATGTATTGAAAGGGCTGCACCATTCTCCCTTCTKGTGAAGCCATAATTAAGCAGTTACATCAATATTTGCTCTGAGATCATGGCCTCTGCAGTTACAGGACTGTGTCATCTTGCAACATGKGGGCCATGACTGTGGGGAGCACYGAGCRGTCCCAGAGGACGTGAGGTTTTAATCAAAGCCCACTGAAGTATCTGGGACTCTTTATCCCAAATTGGATGGGYTTTACATTGATTGAGCTCTTGAAATCCAGCAAGTTTAGGTAAATAGGCATGAGTAACAAAACGTTTCTCAAAAGCTCATTTTGTCATCAACTGAAAAAACACACTGCAGATGCTCAAGATGCACAGTTCAAGCAATTAAAGTAGTTGCTGTTTTTTTTCTTTTAAACAGAGAAGAAATTTTTCTCAAAAATAATGAAACTTTGAGGGTTCTATCAACTCTAAGCAAAGCTGTCCCCACTTCCCCATCTCTCTTCTGACAACTGCTTTTTTTTTTGTTGTTTCTTTAAGATAAAATGAGATACATTGTTAGCACAGTTCATCAAAATTTACTCCAAAGGGGATAAAAACCTGAATGTATGGGTTAGGCTGGAAGCCAGCATGTAACTGGCGAGCAAGCAGCCTGCTCCTCTTAAGTGTGGGCTCAAAGTTATCCTGTGTGGTTGGATTTTCATGCTTTTTTTTTTTTTTTTTTTTAAACATTTTCCTCAAACAACACCGACGGGCTTGAGAGGAGCCAAAACATCGCGCCTGAGCACCTGTGGATCTGGAGGCAGGCAGGGGGATCAGTGCCAGCTCTCTGCCGGTGTGATGGATGAGGTTGCAGGGTTTTCAGGGGTTCGGGGCTGGGTCTGGAGCTGAACTTTGCCTTTTAGGAAAGGTCAGCTCCTTCCTGCCATCCCACCACGTGCCAAGCTGGGGGATGCGCCAGGCGACGGGGACAAAGCGTCACACAGCACAATGAGGAGTGTTAATATGAGTAATTATTGCAGTATGTCACCGCACTATTTTAAGGCTGCTCACTGCATGCCAAAGAGTGCTCTGGGCAGGRTTTTCATTACAAAATCCTGCCAAAACACTTCCTGAGGGGATCGTGATAAATATAGATAGCAGAGAGCCAGTCTGAATCCACTGCGGCGAATAGCAACAGTGCACATGCCTCAGGGTCCTCAAGGCTCATAAAGCAGAAGATACTTGYTTTGGCTGAGGTCCCTGAATAATTCAGCTGACTCCAGTGAGGGATTTTCAGGTAGCCTTCTCATATGGGACATTAGACATGCTCAGGAATCRGCTCCCAGCTCCCCCTACCAGTGCTATGGGGGTCACTTTTATTTCTGGCCCTTGATGAATCATGATGGATCCCAGTCAGATGTTTTAGGACAACCACTTTTCTCTTTTGTCACACAGCTCCACTGTTGACCATCTGCATCAYATTGCTCTTTGCCTCGTGTCACGGCAGAAACAAATAAAGAACAAAGGAAAAATGTCTGTCTGTTTTTAAACTCTCCCTTTACAGCACGACCGTTCCCAATTGCACGCGAGCAGCACCACCACTGATTTGCAGGCAGCTTCATGTTGTCCTGGCTGCCCCCAGGGCTGCCAGAGGTGCCTAACCCAGATGTTGCATCTCTAATGCTGTCTGAGGACTACTGAGTGACCCTAACAAGGCCGCCAGACCTTGAATTTCTACTCAGGCCGTGCAAAGCAGGGGCTGCATTACAGCACCTGAACGTGGGGGTCTGAGCAGGCTCACCTTGCCCAGGAGCCCCGGTGCTGATGCAGCAGGGACCACTGCAAACCATGCAGCAAAGACTGCAATGGCTTTGGCTTCTCTGAGAATAGTGGTAGCATTCCAAAGCAAAACAGCACACCTCGTGGGATGGCCATGCATTTCCTAAAGGCTGATTTTCACCACCTGTGCTGCTGGAAAACAGCCACAACTGCCAGGCCAGGAGGTGTCTCAGTGGTAGCAGAGTTGGGGCTGTGATGTGGGATTGACAACACGATGGACTGTGTTGTGGTTTGAACTTGGCCGAAAAGCCAAAGCACCCATGACGTTCACTCCCCACCCCCACCAGAGAAGGACAAGGGAGAGCAAAAGCCCAATTAACACTAAAATTTATGGCTTTTAGATAAAAAATAATTAAGAGAAAGATACGTATATGCTCCAGAAATGGTCAGACAGACTGAACGACTTAAGTTGCAAAATAGATTTATTACTAAAARCTACTAAGAATCCTACCACACCAGGGAGGGGAATAGAGATAGGGAAAAATTTACAAGGAGAAGAAATAAAAATGGACATTTTAAGACACCTGTTACTCTTTCTGCGAACCTGTCTATTCTAGGTCATCCCTCCCCACCCCTCCATGCCTTCCAGGCGCAAGGGGGACAGGAATGAAAGTTTTAACATAGATCAGACTACTCATTATGGTTATCGTCCAGCACCATTGGAGAAGAGCTCTTACAGCTCCAAGCTGTGGAAATTCTTTTCCCAAGAAACAGTCAGTGTATAACTGCTGATGCCTTGGGTTTTTTTTTTTTCTTTACCTCGTGAGAGAAAGGAAAACAGTCCTCCAAGGCTGGCTGCTTCAGTCTGAGGGCAAGGCCACTCTCTCAAATCTCCTGGCAGAACACAGCTTCTTCTAAGCATCAACTCGCTTCAGAATTGGGGGGAGGGCGGGGGCACCTCTTCCCCCTTTTTGGCTTATGATCATTTCAGTCCTCAAAGGCCAGGTTTTTTATCTCGAGTGCAGGGCTTCTCTTTTCTATACAGGTCTCCCATTGAAAAAATAGTCCTTTTGAGAACAGCTTGTTTTATCCATGTAAGAGCACTACAGCAACAGCACAGCACCTTGCTACCTTGCTGTGATCTTGGGTCTCCATTTTTTCCTTACATCTCCTCACTCTCCCCCTCTGTCCTCCCCTGGTCCATGATACTAACAACCTAAAACTACATGGCGGCCATGCTCTAGCTTATTTGAATTTTTCTTAAGTACAAGACTATACATCATCACAGAGGTGTAACCAGCCTGTGCAATTGGCCCAGGCCTGACCAGCAGCCTGTCCATCAACCTCAGAGCCACAATGGATTGGTTCTGAAACACAAGGGACAGGGCTCCTTTTGCTGGAGAAGAAGGAGAAAGCTTCTAGAACTTTGTCACAGGAGTGATCTTTGTGGTTTCTTGGTCCCATCCCCCACCACCAAAAAAAAACCGGACTGAGTAAAACCAGGACAGACTGTAGAACTTCTGCTTGGAAGCCTGCAATCCTTCCTTCAGCCTCTGTCTCTTGGGCACTGGTGTAACTTTTTTCCCACATTGTTGTCGGCTGGGGACTGTTGCCAGACTGTGAGATTGGTGTTCTGTGTGCTTGTCCTGGATGTCTGCTCCTGTTTGGCAGCAGTGAAGGCTCTGCTGGCCCCTGTTCTGCTCCAGACTCACTTACCAAGGCTGTCATGGTGCATAACTTTTGGAGGTCTTCTGCACTTTGTATATTGCATATTGATTTGCTTTGAAACTTTCTCATCTGTGTCTGACAGACTCCTCCATGGAATGTTCCTCCAAAGAGAGACCTATGAGTCCTCTCCCCAGCCTGGCCTCATTTATTCCTGCAGCTCTTCTCCCAGCAGAAACCAAGGAGCTTGCTCAACTGATGAAGTCACGAGGAGCAGTGGGGAAAGTTACAAAAGGAATCCATTCCTCCCAYAAACCAAAAGCCCTGTCCATTCAGGGACAGCAAGGAGCCCCTTCTGTGTTAATTTCCTGCAGTATTTTCCCTTCTCACTTAATTTCCTCCCATGTCCTGGCTCCTGGAACCACCTGAGAGACTCCCAGGGCAAGCCATGTGGGCTYCTTTCTGCCATTCACCTTCTCCTATTCCCCCGTTCTGACCAGGCACGTGCACAGAGCTTTTCCTGGAGCACGCACAGGGAACGTGGCAGCAAGTTAAACTTCTCATAATTTCCAGTGAGTATGTCCTGTTTCATGTGCTTTTCCAGAAAATACCTCTTTGTGCTTTTAAACGAATTCTGCCATGATGGCTTTAAATGCTTGAGGTGAAGTTAATTCCATTCAGCTCACTGAGAGGGGTGATGGTGCATAAGCAGAAATGAACTTTGGTGTCTSTGTCTAATAGACCCCATAGCTCAGCAGGCTGCAGAAAGACAGTGAACTTTTATTGTCCTTTAAAGGGTAAGGCTATCCAAAATTCAAAATGTCCATACTAGATAAGGGRCATATCTATGTTATGTGGTTATGGATGTTTATTTTTTGATACTCATGACAGGCAACCTGAATCAAAGTCAAAGCCCATTCTCTTATCTCCTGTATTATTACATGGGTAAAACAAACCCCAAACTCTCTTGTTAAAGTACAAGAGCTGCTGATTTTCTCCTCAGTTTGTTTGCTACAGGACAATGCAGACAAGGTATCCAGCAATAAGTCTGAAAATGCAGGAAAGGGTGTTCTAGTAATGTGATGTCTCTTTGCAGCATCTGCATGGCTTTGGGTTGTAAAGCATAACAAGTGACTGTGCAACAGGGAAAATGCCTACTCCAGCAGTTTTGTTCCTCACAGAGAACTCCCTGTACCTGCTGGGATGGCTGKATTAGTTGACTGCTACCTGCTCTATTTAATCATCTGTTTTTGTGAGTGCCAAGAGCTGGAAAACAGGAATAACAACATGTTTAGAGGTCTGATCCTTTCTCATGACCCACAAGGACTGTTTCCACCGCTCATTCCAAAGGGAGAGTTGCAGGTAGTGGAAGTGGAAAAAGTTATGAGGAAAGATAGCTGTGAAGGTTTGATTTGGACGTGTTGATCAGAGCTAAAAACAACAATTATTTCCACTTCCCACCCTCCCTGTCCCACTCTGGTTGTTCCCACCCTCAGCAGACTGACCTGTGAAGACACCCTTTTGACAAGCCTCTCTGTAGTGCACATAGGACAAGTCATGTGGGAAAGGAAGATTTGGGATTCCCACCTTTTTTCCACTCTACCCCTCTTCTCTTAGCTGTCTTCTCCTCTGCTCTGTGCTTCAAAGGAGCTGTTYAAAAAGGGTGTTATTCCAAGCGCCAGAAGGTATCACCTCTTAGCCACAGCTATAAAAGAGAGAGCAATTGTGGCAGAGAACATGCATTCAATAAAGTGCTGCTGGAGTAGCTCCTGGAGCCTGTTATAATAGTGACATTCCTATTTCATTTCCATGTTACCCCTTGGTTTCACACAACCAGGCTAATGCAGGGGTGGACCAGGTCTCAGGCACAGAGAAATTATTTTGGTGAGAAACCCTGAGTGTCACCACAGGATGCTGGTGACCTTCAGGCTTGTGTAGCTGCTTGGCCTGTGGCCATCTGAGACAGAAGAAAAGCGTCTTGAATAGAAAATTCCAATTATTGACCTCATCAGTACAAAATTCACATTTTGTTGGGGTGGGGGGAGAAACACAGTAAAGAGCTCAGTAAAGAGCTGCAATTGGAAAGCACAGCCTTGAACTGTGACCARATGGGAATTGGAAAAACATGGAAGTTACAAATGAATGTCACATTTTTCCCTCATATAAAATTTAGTGTTGTCCCTAGAGACTGGCAATTTGTCTTTACTTCACAAAGCTTACAGCAGCAGACCTCAGTGCTGCATACTTGGACATTTTGATTTGTGGGGCCTACAGATTTCCCAGCAGCACTGCTCTCACAGTTAATCCAATCCTCCTGCCAGCATACCAGTTCTCTTTGCCTTGTGCTGGACCCCTGAAGCTCCTGCAAGACTCTTAGGGACCTGCAAATGATAGGGTGAATGGCCCTGTTCTCCAGCTCTGAAGCAGTTTGAGGGTTCTTTTGTAACCTGCACAGACTGCATGGAGCTTTGGATTATGTTGGAGAAGGTGGTCCTCTGCCTCCAACATCACCTGCCTAGGAGAGCAAGATATTGCTAAAGAGCACCAAGTAGGGAAGCAACAACTGCTGTCATGGCTCAGCATCCTGAAAACTCCCCAGGGACAGAAAGCTCCTCCCCAAGCAGAGTAAAAACTATGYTTGAATTSTCTTTTTTAGTATTATTATTAATTAAAAAATACTGTTCTGATCTGCCTTTGCCACAGCACAGATTCCCTATAGGCGAGCAGATTCTATCCAACTGAAACACATGTTCAACAAGAACATCCCCTGACACTTATTTAAGCAAAATGTCTGGTGAATCTGTCTGTGTGGGAGYTGACTTGGTACAGACAAGCCTGGAGCTCGTCTGTGTCCATTTGTGGAGTCACTGTGACCTCCAGGCAGTGACACTGGCRTGGTCACAGCAACTCATTTCTGTGCACCATCCTGACACAGAGCCAAGCACAGCACAGGAGTTTCCCCAAAGCCAGGTAGCTCTCCTTGCTGGGAACAGGAAGACTTGTCTGAAAAACTTGTCTGAAACCCTATGCATGTCCAGTTGAACCAAGMCCCTTCTTGTYTGGGGTGCTGGTGACTGAGGAGCTGCTGAACTCCCATGGAAATAAAGCCAATGACCTGCTGCCATTCTTGGCCGAGTGATGTAACTTCTCAGCAATTTTGTTTCCCCAACTGTAAAATTTAAATAAAAACTTTGAGGTGTTATCTGACAAAGAGCTGTAAAAGTTTAGGGAACTTTGTCTCCTTCTGCTCCAACACACAATAACCCACTTCAGTTAAATACATTTTAAGGTTTAGTCAATATTTGTATACCTACAGGAATGTATTAAACACTGTGTACATGCTATGAAGTTTTACCTAAGATTTTTCTTACTTGTGATTGTTTAGATTTTTTTTTCTTCTTCTCTCTTTTCTCCTCTGCCCTTTTGCACAGTAGTAAGCATAGAGAAGGTGTAGGAAGGGCAGAAGAGTAGCAGCAGAGCCTGTGAATCATTTTAGCTCTTCATCTACTGGGGTGATCCGTGTGAAATTCACATTTGAGCAGRAGTTCCCTATACCTTGGAAAAATTGAGAGTGCAGAATCACCTAATAAGGAGACTGGTTCAGGGATTACTGATCTTAAAAACATCCTCTTTGCAATCAAGTTTCAGACCAAGGTCTGCTGCTGGTGGGTAACATTTATCCGTTCCGCATCTCACTTCAGTAAATCGTTGCCAAGAGTCACACCATCAACCAAACCCCAGATAAACCTACAGCTCCTGCCCTGTTCTCTTTGGAGGTTTCACTTCTTTTGATCTCTCTGGGGAAACAGCTTGGCTACAGTCCATGTGTTTTTCTCCACATCAACAGAAACTGGTGAGCACTGGTGAYGGTAAAGGGCAAAGTGGAAGCAAATCTGGCTTTGTCTATTGTGGAAACACCAGCCAAGGGTGAGGTTCCTCACAAGGGTGGGTGGGAAGGTCTGCACAAAACTGTCAGCCCCTGGATGGCTCTGGCAGTTTGGCCAGCGCAGTGGTCAGCTCTGTGGGTACCACTGCTGTAGAAACTGAAAAGGCCATACTTCCAGACAGATGGGGATCTTCCCAGTCATTAGGAAATGAACCTTGCTGGCATCCCTTGGAGACTGGGAGAAGAACACAGCCCCAAAGACACCGACATAAACACCCCAACATAAACAGCTTTGACAGGCCAGAGATGCTGCCAGGAAACTGCGCAGCGATACCAAGTTGCACACTGGAAGTCAAGTGTCTGCACCTGTATTGAAGGACTCTGTATCACCCAGCAGCCTGTTCATCAGAAACACTGAGTGCCTATTATTTTTATTGTCTTCAGTAACGTCTACATTTTCCTAAAATGAAGCAAAGGAAGTCAGAAAAGAGGAATGACGTAATGCCACATCCATAGAATCACTGAAGATTTGGGGTTTGAAGACATATTGAAAATTCAATACCAAGCCCCCTGCAGTGAGCAGGGATATCTTCAACTAGAMCAGGTTCGTCAGAGCTCCGTCCAACCTGTGCTTGAATGTTCTCAGGGATAAACTGAATTGACCCTCTTTTAGTTCAAAATCATTACCCTGCATTCTACTGTAACAGGCCCCCCCAAAAAGCCTGTCCCCATCTTTCTTCTAAGTCCTCTTTAGGTACTGGAAGGTGCTGTAAGGTCTCCATGGAGCCTTCTCTTGTCCAGGCTGAGCAACCCCAGCTCTCTCAGCCTGTCTTCATAGCAGAGGTGCTGCAGTCCTTTGAGCATCTTGGTGGCCTCCTCTGGACTGACTCCAGCATGTCCATGTCCTYGTTATGCTGGGGCCCCAAAGCTGGAWGCAGCWCTCCAGGTGGGATTTYAYCAGAGTGGAAAARAAGGGGAGAATCACCTCCCTTGASCTGCTGGCCACGCTGCTTTTGACACAGTTTTTATGCAGGTGGTTTCCAGCACTRGGAATGCACATTGCTAGTTGAAGTCCATTTTTTTATCCATCAGAACCCACAAGCCCTTCTTTGCAGGACTGCCTTCAATCTCTTCATCCTCCAGCATGTATTGAGCTTGGCCTTAAGTGCATTTCAGATTTCTTTTCAATAGTTGTGCTTTTCCTTTCCATTGGTAGCTATTACATCCCTTCACCCTCTGCCATGAGCTCTGCCTTCTGCAGTCTGGCCCTTGCCTAATCAAGGGAGACAGCTTTCCTGTTTTTACTGTTGAAGCTGCAATAAATAGCATATCCATTTCTCCATTTATCTGCTTTTTGAAATCCAGCCTGTAATGCCAGCAATAATTACTCTGTTTCTATATTTAGAGATCATCAGCACCTCATGAATATCAAATTGTACTGTTATTATCTCTGTACAATATGGGCCAGTTTCCTATCAGTGTAAACATTTATAACAGTGATTATCAGTAGGACTGCTAGAGATCCCAAAATAGACAAGGCTGAACAGGAGTCTGCCATTATTTGTTTACTGGGGGAGGCAGGGAGAAAGGCAGAAGAGCCAGCTGAAGGTCTGACAGCACAGAGCCCATCTTGCACCAGTGTGGGAAGGCTGGTACGTGGGGAACTGCACCTGGGGGGACCATCAGGAGYGAGTGTGGAGAGTTTGCTGAGGCCAAGCACCATCTTAGAAATAGGCTGCCATCTGCACAAACATCCTGCCCCACAAGAAAATTCCTCAGAACACTTCCTTAGGGTATGTTTTTAGTGTCTTCATTTGTCCAGAAGGTGATGTTTAGAGCTGTAGTCTGATTGGCTTGGTAAATCATAGAAACCTCATTTCCAAATTACAGATTCAACTAATTTTGCTGTCAAGGGGAAATGGTTGATGTCTCATCCTCTGACTATGGCACTGAACGACAGTGTCTGAAGGTATCTGGCCCCCTCAGGCAGTGCTTGCTGTTGGCTTGAAATAAAACTGTGCTCTGAGCTCAGGCAAATGGCAGGATGCACAGRCAGGAGGGTGGTGAGAGGCTGCTGKTAAATGTTAAGGGCATGGGTGAATGCCAATGGGTTTTTGCACTTGCTAACTTGTTTGTTTGTTTTTTGTTTTGATGGACGTGCCACATTGCATTGAGAAGGGCTGATCTAAACCTCTGTCAAACAGCTGAAGCTCAGTGGATCTGGCTGCCTCCTAAGAGACCTTTCCCCTGCTCTGAATCTCCAGGATGCTTCCAAGGAACGGTCACTTGCCATCATCATCTTTCAGAGCTGTCAGGATACTTCAGCAGCTCAGCTCTTGGCATGGTTTTCCGCTCTTGCACTGCTGTGGCTGTGTGTACTGTTTTCTATGCAGATCCATACCTCCCCACCTCAAAGGTGCTACTAACCATCAATGCCGTGCCTAATAGAATCACCTTTTCCTTTCCCTCACTTTTCCCTCASTGAATTGCTCCTGAGTGTTTACTTTGCAGCTCTATGGGCCACCTGGGCATGGCTAGGCAGAGCCACCTCCTGGCAGGACAGTAAGGAAAGCTCCCGATCTACTGGCCCAGCACTTGCCACTGCACAAACATTTGGCCACTATCCGTGGTGTATCCCCAGCCTTGAGCCTGGAAAAGCAGGGTTACAGCTCTGTACCCAGCTCTTYCCACCCATTAAGGGTACATCTGTGCCTCACAGCAGCTGTTTTGTATTTAAAGTGGGGGTGCTAAAGTGCAGGTAAGAGAAAATCACCAGCATTTGGAAGGAGTTGGGCAGGACAGTGACTGTATGACTCAAGGCTGGGCAGGGGAGCTGCTTGGAGACAGAGCTGGGCACTGAGGAAAAGTGGTAAACTTTTAAAGTGGTACCAGGAAAGTGGTAAAACCTTGTGAGCACAGTGGATGCTGTGCAACTGCAGGTCTTGCTATCCCGCACTATTTTGCCCCAACAAAACAGTATATCCAGACCTGAGCACATGCTTTAGATTCTGGCTGAAAACATTTCAGTAACACTCAAACCAAGCCCTAGAATCATATTTTCTGTTATGAATAGAAAAAAAGTTAGTAAATGAAGCTGGCTTCTTATCAATTCCTCATCCCTGAAAGTGCTGTAATATGCCACTCAACAGTTTCTGTCCTAGCTAATTTCTAGAATCAGCTCTCTTTTCAGAGAAACCACTGCCAAAAGAGGACATGACTAAGCAAGGGAGGAAACTCAAMTGTAGCAAAATGTGAGCGAAACAGAAAATAATCTCTGAGTAAACTAGTACTTGATGGTTCAGCAGGGGAAACAAATCTAGATCATTCTCTGCAGCTTTGGAGAGACCTCGCTGGCTCTTGCACAGCTGGCTTGGAGAGGCAAATGGAATACAAAACAGGAGTTAAGGGCTCCAGGGCTGTGCACGGCACCTCGCACTTTCATCTCTTGCACAAGGGGACGTGTCCTTCCGACAAGAGAGCTCTTGTACACATGTTTGTGCTGCGAGAATGCTGTCTATGTTTGGTTTGGAAAAGCTATGCTTGCTTAACAAAACCTGAATTTATCCCTGTAATCCTTCCCTGCATCTTCATGGCCAGATTGGAGCAGCCTGTGGAAAAAATTCCTGTCTATTTTCAGAAATAGATAAAAGCATTCAGATTACAGAGTGCAAATCTCATCTCAAAACGGCTGGAAAAATCCATTCAGCGCCACTGTCACTGACCCTCGCGACCTCTCCAAGTAATGAATTTCAGTTGCTGTGCCTCTCCTCCATGCTGCCTCCTTCTCCTCCTGCTGCCACTGCTGGAACTGCCCGTGCTCCCAGCATCTGCAAAATGTCTTGAGTCCCACTGTTTATCCCATGGGGAACGGGGAGGGGAGCATTATGTAAAAGAGTGGAGTGTGGAAATTATTATTGATCTCACTGCTTCAAACTGTTAGTGGGGTCTTTTCAGTCCGATGTCCACCCTCACCAGTTTTGGCAGAGCACTCAAGTGTGAAGGAAGAAGTGCTCTTCACCACAAAAATAAAAGTGCCAGGAATCTGCCTWGTTGCCCGCACTCACCCCAGGGCTCCGGTCTCTGCTGTGCCTGGAGCTGGTCTGGTGTCATGCACTCCACCACCGGCAGATCCCAGAGCAAATRAGCCTTTAGCATCACTTAGTTCATGAGACTGAAGATTCCACAGAGGAGATTACTGCTCATTTAGAGCGACTGTGTGCTTTAGGTAGCCCCTGAGGCTTGATGAATTCCTGCTCATGGTGGATTAGATGCCCTGTTAGCAAAATATTAAAGACAACAGCAGCGAGCTTACATCTCACTCATATTTTGCTYATGGATTACAGTCTTTGTAATTAATAGCAAGGAAGAAGGCACCCAGATGGACTGTGGCTTTTGAAAGATTAGCCTTGATGAAATTTCTTTTTTTAGTTTAAAACTTTATTATCTTTCTGTGATGTTCAGAGCAGACGGGATGCTGATAGCTTTGYGCCTAGCTCATCAATTGTCAAACAGGAATCCTGTCGTCCTCCTTTGGGATTCACACAGCTGATCATCACCACGCTTGTGCTCCCTCTGACAAAATAAGGCTGAATCCTCGGAGGTTCTGAACAAACCATTTTCAGAACTGAGGATGCTTCAGACGTCTCTCCTTCTGTTTCAGGATGATGAGCAGGATATGAAAACCTAAAAGAGCAGTGTGTGGTAAAAAAGAGGTGTTGGAGAGATCACCAGCTCTGATGATGAGTACGTGGTTTAGGGCAATAACGTGGGTTGGGTGTTGCTCCTAGCACTGCTAACCTGCAAGGACCCGGGGGAATCAGCTCACTTCACCAGGAAACTTATAAATATATCCACTTTGAAACAGGGATGAGAGGCTTAATTGTTATCTGGTGGACTGAGAGAAGCACAGAAYTGAGCACACCACTAGTGAAACGCCTATAGAGGGATCAAGGTATACCAGCAACTCATGACTACACCCATATGATACGTAGTTCTTAAGAAACTACAAAATTCTTGGAAATTTTTGATTGTAAGGCAGCAGGTACGACATAAGCAAAAATTACACATTTATGGCATATGCATGTTCAGAGCTGGACTTATCTCTGTGTACACGCACATGAATGTGGATTTGCATGCATGGCCTTTGATGCCCAAACATGGCTCWACTGAACATACAAGGGAAGAAAACTGGACAGCGTGTGTGAACCTATAGATATTACATATGGAGCACAAGTGCCAAAACACATTGGAAAGCACAACACACATATTACAGTCTGCCTGAAAGCCTAATTCTAGGATCAGAATTTGTTTCATCCTGCTGCCTTGTTTTTAAAGCCTAGAGAAATACCCACACTAGCCAAAATAATCTGACTCTTGAGCTCGCCTCAGTATTTTCCACAATTTTCAACCAACTATCAGGTGAAACTTCCAGCAATTGTAAATTGCTGTTGAAATTTTTAGAAATGCTCCAACTKCACCATTTTAAAGGAATGCTAAATGGTTCTTAAGATATTGTGAACTTTTTTTTATCATCTCTAACAAGCTGACATTGTTTTTGAAAATCATGTATGTAAAGCAATGGGTGTAACTTCATTATTTCAGATAATGGTACAAAACAAGGATATAACAAGGATGGGTCATAATTGTCTATAGAGACTTATGAATTTAATATCTCYTCAAGTAGTCATTAAGGGATACATATTGAATCAAGATTTGGTTTATTATTCTACATATATGGATCTATATATATGGAATACATAAGCCCGAASTACATTGATACATAAAAATTAAGGTGTTCATGAGAAAGTAGAACCAATGCAGGTTATACCAAATTTGTTTTAAATATGTTCAGAAAATCTGGAGGTGTGTCTGTTGTGATCATGAGTCTCAGAACTATAACAATGCCTTCTCCAAGTGAAAATCTAACCTGTTAAGAGAAAATAAATGTGGAAATCCAGTAAAAGATTCAACTCTGACCTATTTGGAAGACAAAATAAGCCTGTGATATCCTGTTCGTTCACCAGGGAGTCATAGTTATCACTGAATTGTTACAGCTAGACAGAATACAGGTATTTATATATTCTGTATGATCCAAGGGCTTAAAATTGCTTTCAACTGTTGACTTCACTGGAGATGAATGAAAGAAATTAATAGGACCGCTGCAATCCAGCCTCTTCCAGCATTGTGTAATGGCCCCAGGAATATCTCTTGTGTACATCATTCCCATCCGTTCCAGGAGTTCCCGTGGCATTGTGCAAACCCCACAGCAGAGAGGTCACCACAGCTTCTGCTGCCAAACTCCCCCAGCAGCTGCTGCCAGCTGATGGCTGCTCAACAGGAAAACAGCTCTGCAACACACACAGCTTGTGGGGCCATTTGGATGGGTGCCTTCTGGAACAAAAAGAAAGAGGGGAGAGGAGGGGAAGGAAAGGAAAAAAAGAAGAGAGAAAAGAAGAGAACTAAAATTAAATTCATGAATATGGGTGGGAAAGATGAGTTCTGTTCCTCTGCTGAAGCTGTCCAGGCAGATTCTCTTACCTGTGCCCATGTCACACRATGTGTTTGGCTAGCCAAGAGAACAGCTGGACACAATATCCAAACACCAAATAATTCTCTTCACTGCTCCAATGGGGACGCTGACCAGTCAACACAGCTTCCCAGGGGCACCACCCCCATTCGATGGAGGCAGAGACAAGCAAATCTTCCTGGGTAAATGCCAGTTGATATTGCCTCTTTGTTTCTGCTTGGACTATCTCTATCTTTTCCATGCAAATCTCCTCCTTTACTCCTGACTCCTGTCCTACTGTTTCTTGCCCTGCGTTCAAAGCAATGCATTGTTTCAATGGGGGATTTCATGAAAGAAGATATCACCCTCCTTTTCTTCCAGGAAAGGTACATTTAAAGGGTCTCAGAGAGATTATTTTAGCTCTTCTGATTATGTTTTTAGGTTTAGGATGGTTGTAATGTAKAAATTAGTCAAAGAAAAGGTTGAAATACTCAAAACCTGGAAAACATCCAAGTCCCTTACACTTAGCACTTTCCACATACATTTTCCCAATCATTTCTGACTCCACAGTTCCAGCTCCATGAGTAATGTTTCGTTTTGAACTTAGCTTTAGCTAAATGTGGTGAAGAGTCCATCCTAGACCTCACTGAGTTGGTAGCCAGYCCTTGGGTATTTCAGTAAACTCCAAACAGACCCAGTAAAACAGAATGGAAGGGGAGAGTAATAGAYTCTGTAATTAAAAAGCTGTCAGTCTCCTAATGTTGACTAAACACATTAATTCCTCTAGGACTTTCAGACTGAAGACCAGCATCTACAACTTCAGCCCCAAATCATTTGTAAGCAGTTGYAAATGATGGCACCTATGTAGAAATCCCTCTCACGGTGAATACTGCCCTGGGCACAATATAGTTGGCATCAGGCTGTAGCCTGCAAACAGTTTGAAATTGTAAGCACTGAGCAGGGCAGGTTATATCAACCCCACAGACCAGAGGTGGGGCTCCCACCTCCAACTGGCATGATGCACCCTCCAAATAAAGCACAACCGAGGAGATAAAACACTTCTGGGGACCACAGTGATTCCTTTCCARCCATCTGAGGTCCAGCAGCCTTAAGACTCCTTGTGCTCAGGAGACACTGAAATGAAAACCTGACWTTTATGATAGTGCCTTGGAAGAAGCAGCATCCCAGTTGCATGAGAAAGAGGTCTGTCCTTTGCATGTCTGGATTGCTTTCATGACATGCCACAAAAAGGGCTGGAGTAGTGTTTCGTCCTCCACCTCTGCCTGTAGGATCCACAAGGAGGTAAAAGCATGGGTACAACACACTCCATCACCAGTTTGTTGGTAAGTGGAGGATGTGAGTTGATGGCACTCTGCTGCCTAAACTACTGCCTTGCAACTCTGTGCCACTCTGTGGCCTGATTCACTCTGAGCTGTCCCAGTGTGTGTTATCACCAGGTCTTTGGGTGGCTGTGCAGGCAGCTGAGAGCTCTTCTATCCACAGCACTGGCAGCTGGGGTTCTCCATTGCTCCTTGGGGCTGACTGCTCCCTGATCCTGACCCTGGCTGAGGTGCTAGAGCCATGGGGCTCTCTTTGGAGCARTTTTTCACTAGAGGGGGGAAGGGAGGTGGACCTGTGCCAACAGATTTGGAAAAGTGGGTTCTTTTGCTCATTATCTGGATATATATTGCCATTGCTGGCTTTGCCTGGCTTTATGACTGTGCTCCCTCTTGGCTAATAAAGATCTGGGAATGCAAGTGAGTGGTGGAAATCCATCTCTTTAAGAGCTCYCGGGGAGAGTATGCTTAGTTTTCTCAGGTTTCTAAGTGGAGATTGGAATTTAGTCCTTTATCAAGAGGGGCCATGGGTATATTAAATGCAAACATTTTTCTCTGCTGTTAACCACCTGGCAGAAAGGTTACACTAATTACATCAGCTGTGTTTTCTCAAATTTTCCTCCTTCTATTATAAGTGTGAGGCTTATGACAGGGGAACCAGCCTGACCTCTGGGAAATGCAACCTGTCCTATTCACATCTCAATTCCCAGATTAACCAGGAGACAGAGTGACCCTCATGGGAGGAAAGGTATGGAGACAGAAACAGGCAGGGTCATGGGAGACGAGCATGGCAAAAATGATCCAATTCTGTCACCGCAGAGCTCTGGGCTGGTACAGATGGGCAGGGAGCAGACAGGCATTGCACCACTAGAAAGTGTACATGGCTGTGGTGCTTGGACCTTGGCTTGCTAAGAGCAATGAAAGCAATTTTATGCTGTGCAAATGGCTCTTTACCTTCCTCCTAACAATCAACAGACATTTTTTGGGGTTGCCATTGTGAAAATGGTGGGAATGAAGATGCAGATGTGGGTTTGGTCCAGAGGAGACACAATAGAAGGGAATGAGAGATGGGAGAGAGGCCATGTTTATGACACTAAAGATAAGCCTTCAAACTCTCAAACAAACCTGGGCCCCTCCAGCAAATGTCCCAGCATTGCCAGGCATCATTGCAAGCCCTGCAATACCACTCATGCAAACTGGAGTGTCTGGGCTTTCATCACTTTCCCCTGTATAGTATTTTTGCTAAAGGTGTCTCAAAATTTGGATATGTGGGCCAGACTTTGCTGAAAACTTATAGTGCTAGGATTTTTCTGGAAAGCAACAGTGTTAATCATTCAAAAATTGCTCGGAAGTGACAGTGATGAAAACAGAATTTAGTAGAAAAAAATTGTCCTACTCTAAAGAGAGAAGCACAAAAAAAAGGTCACAGTTAAAAATGTAGAAGAGTAAAATGTGATTTGATCTTGCTCTTTCAAGATGAGACTCAGGCATTCAAGTGCATTGTGGGCTGAACTTCTTACATTTAATAACAGATCTTCTGACATGCTCCCACCAGATGCTTCTGTAGATTGGAAATGAGCAAGAGGGAAGAAATATGGTAGGGGTTTTTTTTCCAGATGCAACAAGATGTTGTACTTCCTGGCCACATGTAAAATGAATTTACAACGGAAACATGCCAGAAATGCCTGAGGGTAACACTAGCCACAGCAGAATGCTGAGCATTTTTTTCCCCTCCAGCATTGAATAATGGTACTGAATGTCATTTTTCTTAAAACAYGCCCAGCATGGGTGACTGGTGAGTGAGATCAAGGTTCCATGTTTCACAGGGCACATCGGGAAAAAGTCATTGTGCAATCTGATCTTAACTGCAYATACGTCCTCTGTCACACTCACTAAGATAACTCTCAAGGTTATTTATTGCAACAGGCCCCTAAAGCGATGACATTGTGAAATTAATATTATTAATATGAATAATTGCATAATATTCTCCGACTCTAGTTATTCTCGTTTTCTGCTAATACATGCATGTCAATGCTGTTCATTGCTGAAGTGAATGGAAACATTTCACACGGTTTACAGAGAACAGTTTTAACATTTTCCAAGCAAAGGGGAAAAATACACTTTGACTCTTTTTGGCCTCAAAACTGTCCAACAGATTTACAAAATATTTAAGCACAGGGCTACCAGGTCTCTGTCAAGGTCACTGTAACCTTAAAAACACTCCCCCTGATTTCATTAGGTTTTCAATTACACTGAAATGACCGGAGCTGCTCTGAATTCAAAGAAGACAAAAGAGGGACAGCCAATCTCGTAATGCAGGTACAAACAGTAAAYTACCCTGCACCGAGCCCTGAGTGTCTCAGAGGGCTGATGGCAGCACTGAGCTGTGGGTGATGAAGAGCCAGAGTCATGCAGCCACAGGGGCAGATTAAGGTGCTGGTTACAGCACTGCAAATCTCCCTTTCAAGCACAAGCAGCMTCGTGCACTTTACACAGGGAACAGGAGAAAATACCACTGGGGAGTAAGCTGAGAGACCTGGAAGATCTTTATGTCTTAGTTAGGGCTCTTTGCGTTAGCGTCAGCTCTTCCACACTGATGCACATATGCTTTCCTAACCACAATGCTATCCAAAGCCTCCATCTTGGTTAACATTTCATCATTCACACTCTGGGAATTATCATTTCCTCTAGACATGCTGACAAAGCTCATTGTTTATTGCTCACAGCATGTCAGAACTGCTGGTTTTGCTTTGGACTGCAAGATGTTTGGAAAGCCACATGCTTTTTCTGAAGCCGGCTCAGTCCCCTCTGTGCCAGCCTCAGCTGCTGCAATCGCTTTCGCCCACAATGCCGGATCCTTTCCAGATGAGCCAGAGCAGAGGAGAGCGTCAGCTTCAGACTGACCAAACAGCACTGGATTTCATGGAACCGTGGCCAAAATCTTCCTGGCAGCCACATGTACAGACTTTCCAGCAGAGACAGCTGGCACTTCACTATCTTGCTCCCCTCTGAACCTGCACACAAACCTGTTGGATAGTGAGCCAGTGAGTGTGATCTGGAAATGTGCCTGTTTGCCATTTTCCTCACTCGGGGGAGATTACAGCTCTTCCTGGCAGCAGTATTGCCCATGGAGAGAGTAGAACAGGGAAAGAGGCCATGCACCACCCCTTCTGGAAAAGGAAGCAATATTCAGCCATGCTCTAGATCTCCCCARCCAGAAATGGGGGCAACACCTGGCTGTTCACTGACCTGTTACAATACTGCAGTCATGACCAGTCGCTAAATCATTATTTATTGAGTTGCATACCTTTATTTATTAGTTACTGATTTTCATATGACAGGACATATATTTTTCTGTAACTCCTTGGAAGCTGAACTAACACAGAAAACACAGSACTGGTCCTACAGATCTGTAGGCATTCCCTCTGCCTGCATGGCTGAGCCCTCCTCTCAGTCCAGGAGGGTTGAGAGCTGAGTTTTTGCTGAAGGCTCAGTTTCTGTCTTGCAGGAAAAGTCCTGAGCCACATAATCTGACCTCCCCTGCTAAAGTGTCTCCTGTAAGACCTGTCTTGCCCACAGCAGTACCACAGTCAGGAGAGAGGATGCATGGCACAGGAGCTGCCTGTCCAGGGAGAGAGTGCAGCTGCACCCATGAGTGGGGGCAGAGCAGCACAATGCAATGGGCCAAGAGCTGTAAGATCAGCAAAGCAGCAGTCAGGGCWTGTCCTCAGCACAATGCAATTAATGGCCTGGGACGAGCAGGGTGAYGGCAGCACCCCTTATTGCATGGGACAGACACTCTCAAAGGTGCAGAACACATCCTCTGCAGGACAGAGTCCCTCTGCATCCAGTGATTGCTCCCAAGGATGTTACTCCCCCCATGGTAACCCCAGAGGGAGCAGTCCAGCCCAGGGAGGTAGTAAGGAGAGGTAGAGAGTCTGTTGTCAGCGAGAAATCATCAATTGGTTTGAACAGTTTTTTGGTAGAGCAGACAACTCCTAAGGGTCACTGGCACTGATGACAAAGAGCAGCTTTCCCACAAAGACCACAGGCAGATCCATGTTCCTGGGAGTGCTGCCCTTCCTCACCCCCACCTGCACCTCACTCTGTCTCACTCTGCTGCTTTGGCCTGACAAGCCCCTCTAGATGTGACCTGTCTCTTGCAGCTTGTTATCCCATATTTTATTTGCATCATGCTGGATCTGTCCAGGTGATTAAACAAAAGACATCTTTTCATTATTGTTGTTGTTTTTACTGTGCCATTGCTATGTCCTTTATTACAGTTTTGCTTTTCCTGTGAGGAATAATCTCTGGAAACTTGGATAGAAGCCTTTGGCTCACACTAGAAAAGGTAATAAAATCCTGGGAACCCAAAATGTTTCTCTGTTGTTTTCACCAAACATCTTTTCCCATCTTGAAAAATGCATTTCTTGTTTCTGTTTTTTTCCTGATTTAGGGAAAATTTCTTCCTAACCTGCCAGTTTTCCTCCTGTCCAGCACACCTGGGCATTTGGGAAGTTGTGAACAAGTGCTCAGAGACCTTTTTTTTTTCTCCCTACAACTCTGTTCCCTCCARTTACAAGGAAGCCACTAATTTCCTCATTGCTCTGGTTTCTCCATCTGCCACCTTATGATATAATATTTACTTATCTTTTCAAAGCATTTTAAATCTCTGTAGGAATGCGTTATAAAAGTGCATTAGTGTTATTACTTTACTCCGTTGTGTAACTTTGAGAACTGGCTTATGTAAGTCTGGCTCCTCTATCCCCTCTCTGACCACCATCCATTGTCCTGCTGCTGCTGCCTCCTCCCATGACAGCGATAATTAAGCTCTGGTTTCCAGGACCCCCTGGGTTCATACCCAGACTTTTGGGAGTAACCATCCCTCCACATCAGTCCAGAGACTGGCAGCTTTGGATTCAAAGATTCTGCTGCTTCTCTCTCCACACCTCTGTTKTCTGCATTAGGATCACAATATATGTTTTCAGAGGCTCCAGAATTGCTTGTATGAACTCAAAGCCCCTTTTTTTCTGGCATCTGGTAAGTACCCCATGAACAACAATCTTTGAAACTTCCTTATAACTATGACACAAGTTTTATTGGGAGGACATTTGTAATCTCTTAGCCCCGTATTCTTTCAGTTTCAACCTTCACAAACCAAGTACAGCAGAAGCAGTCCAGCAGTAACCTAAAGCAGAATGTACTCAGACGGTGKGGTGGGATGACTAGTACTGGTGATGAAAACGACATAGCTGACTCCTGATGTGCAACTGTAACCTGCCTTTTCCGCCACAGGATTTTTCTTTTTAGTAGGCAAGTTAAGTTTTTTTTGGTCCTTRTATTTTCTGTCATGCCAAAACACCYATTCTCAGTGAGATAAAAGGCTGTCAGAAGAGCAGGTACTTGAGCTAGCAACACTGTGCAGAAAAGCTTTCACTAAAGGGGCAGATGACAGGAATATGAAGGGTGCAAACTAGTAAGGCTCCTCCATGCTCTTCTTCCTCTTTCTCTTCCTCCTTTCCTGAAAGATATTCCCCACATCCTGACCCATTTTATGGGAAACAGCTGCCAGGTTTCATGCCAGAGGTGACTGCATTTCAGAGTCAAGCAAATGTGTTGCTGTATTACTGCCAGATGCTGACCTCATGTGCATTAGCCTTGGCTTTTCAAAGGGCTGCACTGGACTTTGGTGGTGCAGCTCCAGCCTGACCCCAGCGTAAAAGAGATCTGAGCCCATTTCACTAATTTTTGGCATTCAAATAACGTAAAGTGTGTGTCCTATAACAGTGTGTCCATACACTCTGCTACCCTGCTAACACCCGTCTCCCGCAGGCTGTCTCTCTCTCATAGTCAATTATTTGGACAAGAACTGGTGACTAATAGAAGCAATTTGTAGGAAACATGCTGTTCCCAAGTGACCAGCAGCAAATTGCTAATGACTGACATTAGAATGACCATTCTCCAAAGAGGAATAGTTGAAAGCCCACTGTGCACAGCACTGATCACATTTAGCAACAAAACAAMCCCTCCTAATTCTGGCATCTGCCATTTATGCTGGCTACTACTTGCTTCCTTTCCCTGATATATCCATAAGACCAATTACACTGAAATTAAGCAACCACATATTATTTGTTGACATAAACATGAAATGTCATTAAATGTACACTTCACTAATGTGACCTTATAAACTTTATGGACAAAACATTAAAAATACAAATGCACTATAGGGAGAAATTCTGCATTTTTCAGGAGATGGATCATAGGACTTAAGTGATCATTTCCATCTCTGAAATTTCTGAGTTGTGATGAATGGAATTTCTTAGTATTTGAAGCAAGAGAGGGGCATGTTTAAACAGACTGGAGAGGAGTGCAGTGTAAAATCWTTGCACTATAAAAAAGGCAGCCTTGGTTTTTATTGCCCCTGTGGGGAGTCTCCTGTGAACCAAACAGCAACTAAATCAAATAAACATTTCTGAATTAACTCCATCTTCTCTTCRGCTTTGGAGAGTTTAAAAAATCCAGTAATTTATTGAATCAACTTTTATGGTTATACCTGCAGATGTCTTTTGAATTTGATAGTAAAAACATTTAAACTCATAATGTTTCCCAAATCAGCTRAATCCATTATATCACCTGTGCCACTTACTGTATTTGTAGGGCAGTAAACAGTGGCCTTTATTGTTTGCTGTGCATGGGGCTGTGCATAAGAACGAGCTTAGTCTGTCTCCAGAGATATACACCTACCTTGCAGGCACCAGAAAWATTATACCAGCTTAAATCAGTGCAAGCTTTCCATGCTGTCACTGCCTCTCCTGTTTTGATTTGGTGACGGTAATCTCTATTCACTGCTGTGCTGATACTCTTGAAGTCAAGGCCCCTTMCCTACTTCTGCTGTTTCTGGAAGGAAAATTAACAAGTGCAGCTTAGGCATGTTATGAACAGTTAGCACATTTCCACACCTAAGAGAGTATGTGGGCTCAGATATCTGATTTTCTTTGCAAGCAGATGGAGAGGTGAAAATCCTTATGAAGGCTTGTCATATCCTTATCTCAAACCCTCCTGAAAAGTAGGCAAATGGAGGTGAGAAGGTAAATGATCCAGACATCGAGTAACTCAGCTCTTCTCACAGGCTGTGAAATTTGCTTAGAAAAGCCAGGAGAGAGGAAAAACCCAGGTGGATGTGGAGTATGGCRGTTTCAGAGAATGAGTTACGTGAGGGTTGTTGCGGGAGAGCACGGGCATGAGGGCACACCCATCCCCTGCCCTGAGCAGAGGCAGTAGCGTCCTGAGGATCACACCTGCATGGCTCTTTGGAGCACAGGACTTTGGGGAATGCATCTCATGACTTCCCACCTCTGGCATTTATGACCCCTTCTCATCTTTCCATTTCTGTCATGCAATCTTCTCCTCTTCTTCCACCCCTTGAATTTACCACTTAATAACATCTCTGGGGCTACTTTTGCAATTGTTTGCACGGTTTAGGACCGTTAGGAAAGCATTTAACAGATTGTGATGATATTTAGGAAKTGGAAATAGCCATGTAAACAGCAGATCCGTAAGCAGCTCGTGGCTCTCAATTTGAAAACCATTTGATGCAAACACAGCCCAGGCTATTTCTCGACARGAGCTCCTAGAAAGTCTCTTTATTCAAGTGACTGAGGCTTTTCCAAGGAACAGGAGAACATGAGTTATCTTTCTGCTGTTCTTTGGCAGTTACAGAGAGGCGTGACTGGCTGCCTAATGATATTTTCCATATTGTTTATCTTTTCTTTCCTTTGAGTGCCACAGGGTCTATCACTCCTTCAGCTCAATAGGATATAGGCCCCAAGGGGACTTAGCCTACAAATAAAACACAGAGCTAAGCAATATGATTAAAACCCAAAATATTTTAGGCATACTGCTGTTGTTAGTAACACTGGTTTCAAATTATTTCCCTGCTCTCTGTCTCTCCTCTTGGAGACTTGTTAAAAGCTCCATGATACCACTTGTCATCCMGCAGAGCTATGCCAATGCAAAATGAATGGATGGGTCCCACTACAAATCATATCACCAAAAAATGTTTTGTAAAGCTAACCCCAGCTATAATGAAAAAAATTCCTTTTCTTATGTTCCTACGAAGATCTTACATTCTTCATGCCACATATTTCCAAGTCCTGTCAGTGGACAGATAGGAGCTTGTATAATTTTCTGTTTTCACTTTCTATTTCCCAGGTGCTAGCACAACTTGAAACACTCAGTCGTTTTCAATTTTTTAATTTCACCCCTTTGCAAAAAGATTTTAATTGTTGTGAGGTATCCCCCCCCCCCCCCCCCTACTGTGGGCAACTTTTTAGTTTTTCAATCTGTTTTTTCACATGAATTTTGCTTATGTGGCCAAGCTGCTTTTCAGTCTGGCTGCAAGTCCCCCTCCGAGGGCTTTTGAACCTCCTTGATGAATTTTACTCAAATTTGATGGAAGGGCAGAAAGGCAGAATTCTCAGAAACAATCATGCTCCTACAAGATCTGTTAATACAGACAGTACAATAGAGGAGTGAGAACTAAATTCATGCCCTGACTGAGCAAACATTAYTGTTTCTCTTGGCAGCTGGTACTTGCTGGCCCACCCACACCTACTGCTTCTTGCTTTGCAGGGATATTGTCCATGAAGTGAAAAGGAGACAAAATTAATGCAATGGGCATGGAGGGGGCACMGGGAACAAGTCTGCTGGGAATCAGGCCTTGCTGCTTCCAAGCCTCCCCACAGGAATTGTTTCGTGGCTAACTTAAATCTATATTGTTTTATTTCTAACACGTGGAAAGCTTGCCTTCGGCATCAAATGGCATTATTTTTGTGGACGTAAAGCCAGTACCTTAATATTATTTTAACAAAGCCYTCTGAAATGCACATACATTTCCAGTCAGCCGGATTCTTCCTTTTTGCTGAATACTGAACATTCTTTTCTTCCCCTCACTGTTGTCTTTGGCTGTAGAAATTGTACTTTCCACTTTCACAAAAACTGTAGGGGCATTATGAATGCCTGTATTTTTCTTGAGCAGACTTTTTGCTTTCTAACAAAATGCCTATACTAASTCACCTCATGCAAGTTCAGCTTTCAGTGTATGAGTGTAAAGAACAAGGTGCTTATCTACTTTGCCTGTATAGTTGCAACTGAAAATTAAATTTGCCTTTGTATTTTCTACTGGAGTGCTATGGTGAATGCTTGAAAAGATGTCATGTTCTTCTTCAGCTGCCTGCATGTCAATGCGATAGACAAAGAGATTTATCTCCACATAGTACAAAATTGCTCTGGGGTTCTTAAGGTAAATAGGAACACAATTACTCATTACTTTTTGTCTTAYCATTTGTTTTTTCCATAGTTTTAAGTCAAGTATCTTAATTGAATGTGTATATAGCAAGGTGCTGGCATTTTAAGGAGTGCTGTATAATGTTTCACATTTTCCTAATCAAATTACAAACTTTGATTGCCATCTCCTGACAGCACTCTCAACAAGAAGAAAATGTCATTATTTCTACTATGCTGATAGGAAAGTGAGGTGATTTATCCAGGGTCACCCTGGAAGTGGCAGAGARTGGGCTGCAGTAAGATCCTGACCTACATTTTGGTGCACAGAATGCCAAAGCTCCTTACTTAGCTACTTACACACAAAAGCTTTCTCAGTATTTTATTTAACCCATTTGAGCATGTATTTCTTCCAKGCACAGAGCTTCAACCCAAGAGATGATTAGCCATGTGCATTTKTGCCCAGTTTATCAGACTAATGGAAGAGCCATGACTGCCCTACAGTACAAACACCAAAAGCCACGTGTAGACATGACTGCAATTTCACCCCTCTCACCTTCCTGGACAACAGCAGTATAATAATTTGGGGACAGCTTTCCATTTTGGGACAGCTTTCCATTTAGCATTACAGGATTGCACCAGGAATTTTGCAGATATTGCAGATGCCATCACTGCCCTGTTTCAATTCAAATTTTTGAGGCTGCCCAGGAGCCTGGCCACAAGTYTTTGGCTGACAGCCCATGGCACATGTTACCCTTGTAGACATTCTGCTGATGTTATGCCTTTCATGCTAAGTTATTGTTACTTAAAATTCAGCTGTTTGCCTTGATCTTGTCCTTATTTTCAGGAGGCACTAGCAAAGATTCATTTCACCTGGCTTTAATTATGTCATCAGCCAGAGTGGTCTCAAGCCACTCAGCCATTTCAGCTCCCCATGTGCTGAATTGTTTTACACATCCAATTTGGGATGGAATGGGTCACTGTTTGGAGCTGCCTGGAGGAGGGAATCTTGGTGACTAAGTCTGACTAAATGCCTGTTTCCTAGTTAGCACAAGTCAGTTGAGGTGAATCACACAACCAAGAGCCTCCTGACCCAAAAGGTAGAGTGCTCCAACACTGAGTTGTCATTATCTCTTCAGCTAAGGCATTTTGAAGGATTTGGGAGGTTATTGGTACTTTTACACAAGATCTGGTCCAGGCTGGGTTTGAGATTGCACAAGGTCTTTGGGAAGCCCATTCCAATGCTCGACTGCTCTAATTTTGAAGAWTTCCTTCCTCTTAACAAATTGAGATTTCTCTTGCTGCAACACGGGACCAGTGCCTCTCATTGGTTTGCTGTGCTCCTCAGAGAAGAATCTGGCTCCACTTTCTCAATTACTTTCCACCAGCTGTAGGCAACAGCTAAAAATCCCCCCTTAGCCCCTACTTCTCCAGGCTGAATGAACAAACAAGATCCCTCAAAATGTGGAATGACAGTGGAATTTTCAACGTTTTTATAACTTTCAGGATCAAATTCCCCAAAGACTTACTTACTTCTTTTTAATTTCAAGTACTGACAAAATTATGACTGATTCTCAGGTCTGCAAAGGTGTGTCATATCCTCTAAGGCAATAAATTCTCACTGGATCGTGGTAGGCACATCAGAAGAGGAATGTTGTCCTCAAAACTAGCTGCAGTGGGAATGAAGGATCCCAGAGGGGGAGTAGCTGTGGGGCAATATATTATATCCCTGAGTGGGAATGGGATGAGTTTGTGCCCTGGCATTTGTAGTTTGCAGGAGTTTTGCAGGGTAAATAGGAACACAATAGGAATTGATGTGGGGTCAGAGAGTCCGGGTTGCTCGGTCCGAATCCAGCAGCTCTTGTCAGCCAGGAACGGACTCACTCTGGTTTCACACAAAGATAAAACTTCMCTTAAAACCTCCTGGACTTCCCCTTCTTGCACTGGGGTTTTCACCAGGTTTGTTTACCTTACAAAAACACACATGTGGAAAGAGTACAAAGAGGTTAACTCCATCGACTGCGAGCAGCGGCAAAGGCGGTGCGGCGAGAACTGAAAACGCAGCCCGTTTCAGGGAAAGTGAAGAGAAACCATCTCCTCACAGCAGCGGAAATCATGCCACGGCCGTTTTCCACTACTCTCCCACCCGACGGGCTGTTTTATGATAAACTCCACAGTTAAACAGCAGTAGGGTTTTTCCCTTCGTGCAGCGCTGTGGGGCTGATGAATCACCGAATTGAGGCACATGCTCGGCTCGGCTCGGCTCGGCTCGGCTCGGCTCGGCTCTCCCTGTCCCCCTGGGCCGCCCCGCTCCCTTTCCCGGGCGGTCCCTTTAAGGGGGGGCCGGCCCGCGAGCGCTGCCATGGCAACGGCGTGACCGCCGTGACCGGAAGTGCGCGGGGTCAGAGGCCGCGGGAAGATGGCGGCGGCCCTGGCGGCCATGGGCGATGGCGGCGGCGCGGCGGCTCCGTGAGCTCCTCCCGCCGCGGCCCCGTCCCAGGTGAGGGAGGGAAGGAGGGAAGGAGGGACTCGGAGGGGGAACCGGGCCGCGGTGCTGGCGGTGGCAGCGGCGCCGAGGTTSCCCCGCTGCCCTGGCCTCGCCGGTTCGTTCTCGCCCGGCGGGCTCTGAGCCGCCTCCCSTTTCTCCCCAGGCATGGTCGCCGCGCTGTAGGACGGCCGGGAGCCGAGGCGATGGAGGAGAGCACTTGAGCTTGTCTGCGGGGGCGTTCCGTGTGTGTGAGACGTGTACGGTACCCGAAACCTCGGTTTCACTGCTGCTCTTTTTTGTTGCACCTGAAGGAATAAATAACCAGAGGCCTATTGCTCTAATCTCATCCTTACTATCTTTCCCTTTGGGAAAAAAAAAAAAAAAAAAAAAAAGAGAGTCTCTTGTTTTGACTTGCACTTACACAGAAACTAGTCAGGTTTCTTTTTTTTTCCAGCTGTAGCTGGGTGGTTTTCCCAGGTTATTGTGTCTGTTGTCACTTTTCCCTTTAGCATTGGCGTGTGTGCTGCTGTTTGGGCTGGACGTGCCCTCTGGCAAAGCTAAACTTTGACCTGAATGGTCTCTTGTGCAGTAAGTGCGGGGTGAGTGCTGGAGCAAGGCTCCTAGGTTTGCACAACCGGGCTGTTCAGCACACAGCTGGGGCTGCAAGAAACCGCACACAAAAAATAAATACTGGAGTTAAACTGGGCGTGCAGCTTCACACTGGTGCTTATGTGTAATCGTTGAAATACAGTTCTTGGTCACTGGACTTTTTTGATCTCCACTTTTGTTAGTGCATGGATTGCACTGCACTAATGAGTAGTGTATTTTGCTTAGTGATTGAAAGCATCACCATATCTCATGTATTTCATAGCAGCTGTCTGTTCTGTTCAAGACACCACCCAGGCTCTGCTTTTGGACCATTGGACATTTTAGTTGTAGATAGAATGGTAATATTTTATTGTTTTTCAATCATAAGCTTATTCCACTATAAAACCGAGAGATTAACAGATGAGTCCCTCTCCATCCTGCGTCCCCCTCCATCCTGCTTCTTACCTAACAAATGGGGAGACTACGATAAAAAAAAGTCAAATTATGTCTTGAATTGAACACAGAATTCTAAAATGTGTTGGTTGACTTTGTAATCGTGTTTTATAGTATTATCTAATAGTAGGAATGCAAAGCTGCAGTGGCAACTGTACCTCAGCCAATCAGGCTACCCTTTAACAGTTTGAATACATAGTTTGGTCAGTGTGTGGGCTGCAGCTGCAGAGTGTGGTCTCATTCCTTTCCATCACTGGCCATGGGTTGTTGTTACTCYCTTTGTAGTGGATTTAGTGGTTGGATGATTTCAGGGACAGTTGATCTAACAATTTTATGGGGATGGTTTTCTGTCAGATGGAAGTTATTCYGCTGAGTGCTTGCTCTGATATGAATGTAAGCTGTTTCTCCTTCTGCACTAACATAAACCAGCTGTGGGTCAACCATAATGTGAAACTGTACCTTGACAAACCAAATCTCAAACTGGTCATTCAGAAAATCAGAACTACACCTCMAACTTCTGAAAAGTTTCAGTTTTGAAAAAGAAAAGTCATCCATGTGTAGGGAATATGTGGTAAGAGTGAAGAAAGTATAAGCCTATGAAGGAACTTTCCCATCTTTTCTAGAGTTTTTTTCTCCATTCACTGCTTGCCAAAGTGTTTCTGTGCTAAAAGAGGGAAGTTACAAACCCTTATTTAGAACTCAGGGACTGGTCCACTGTGTGTACTCAGTAAGGCAGAATGTTCAGGGAAAAATAATATTGTACCCTACTGTGAAAGCCAGACTGGGGTTGTGCAGGGAAACCTTGATTCTATATGGTCCAGCTCCTCAGTCTTGATGAGTTTGCTTTCATGGAGTTGCCTGCCTTCCCCACAAAAGCAATCTGGAAAGAAGATTGGAAGTGTCATGAGGTGTCATCCTCACACTCACATGGGGTTTTAGCGGTGTTAGGATTTGTTGGATCAAGTAACCCTTTCTTTAGTTGCTCAGGTGGGAAGCTGTCACATGTTTCATCTGTTCCTGTAGAGTCTCTACTTCTTCAGGAGCTATTTTTAGTAAAGCCACRTTCTTAATTCTTAAATTCTTAATCATCTGAACTGCTTCAGGTGCAAATCTTTTTGTCCTTCTGCTGGCTTTCTATATGATTCTGTCCAAGACTTTTCTCCATGGAGTTTTCTGTTCTTAATTTTTGTTTAGACAGTCTCATGTATGTCTTTTCTTTCCTGTCACTTGTCCCATCYTTCATTGTGCTGCTACCCCTTACTCCTCCCAACTTTGCTTTGCCAAAGGACATTTTTTTACTTTCGTTGGCTGCTTCTTCCAGTTTYTTGGGACGTGTAGAGTTTCTGTCTCAATTTATGCTTTCCTCCTACCTCATCAGTATTTACAAATGATCTGTGTTYTCCTCTGTCCTTCTTTCCTTGTTTCATTCTCCTGTTCTCTACTTACTGTCTTGTTCAAGGCTGTCCCTTCCTCATTCGCTTGTTTCTTCAGGTCATGGTGCTGGGAACACACAGACATGAGCTCCATAGTCTGGTTAAATGTTTTATTAGCACTGGCCTGAGCAGAGCTGGCTTGTTTGTATTTTGTTTATGGCGCTTGGTCAGCACTTAGAGCCAAGAGAGGGGGAGATGGAACCTTTGGAGAGTTGAATCTTTGGAATGGATCCCTGCTGAGTGTGGGCAAAGGGTCACAGTTTGATTTTACTATTTGTTGCCTTGGTCTGAAAAGTAAATTKCTTCTGAAAGACAATTCTGCATTGTGAATTGTCCAATTTTTTGCTGTAGCAGGACACAGTGAGATGTAATAGAGCTATGTGAGCAGAATTCTTCAAACATAGACAAAATGTCTCTTCAAATACTATTTTTTTTCTCCTAGCTGAGCTACTTTACTTATGAACTTGAATTGTTTTGATACAATAAATATAATTTACTTAATTAGGTTTGTTTGTTCTAGAGTTTCTTAATGTACACAGGGGCTAAAAACTGGGAGAGTCTTTACTTTTAGTGTAAAATTAGTAGCTTCACTGGGTTCCCACGCTATCCGTTCATGAGTTTGAGAAAATTAATTTGCCTTTAATCTGGCAATAGGCTGAGGTGATTTCCCCTTGAGAACAAAACCACTTTTTTTCCACCTTGCTGCTTTTCAGTGTGCTTTTCCAAGATTTTGCACGTGTGATACTAAACCTCCCCTGAATCCTGAGGAATTTTTTTCAGGCATGCTTTGGTATAAAAACTGCTATTGATGTTACTTTAGGTATCAAGGGAGCAGGTATTGTTTTCATTCTAGTGTTTCTGAAAAGTATTGCTTAATCTCAGGTGCTTTTTCATTTAGCTTATGATGATTTTGTTGTTTTTAAGGCATCCAGCATCTCTTATGTTTGAGGGAAATTTTATCTCTATCTGCTTTTCTTTTTTGATGGTGGTTTCAGAGGTGCCATGAAGGCTAAGTGAAGACAGCCTCATGGGTCTGCATGAAGCAGTTATGTGGATCACCACACGTAGCTTGTAGAAAGAAAATTAATTTTTCCTGAAAAATTTCTCTGGTCCTTTATAAAATTATCGTTTGAATTATGGTGTTCTGGAAACGGTTGTGTCACCAGACATGCTCACAGTTCCTGAGTGCCTTCTTATATGAATGACAGATTGTTTTGTACTCCTTTCACCAAATCAATGAAACAACAGACTGGGTCGTAACAGAATGCTTGGCTTTTAAAAGAGACCAAGAAATAAAATATAACCATTAATTCTTCTTGTTAAATCAAAGACAAACAAAGGTAGTGTAGGTACTGACGAGTACATTCAATCATGATTTTGAAACAGCAATGGAGTTACTTTGAGTTCTTGAAATCCTGCTAATTGCATCAAACTGTTAATGATTGTTGCAGATCAAGATTTAATTTGCTGTTCAAAGTAACTGGAATTTACAATGGTAATGCATGAAATGGACAAACAGATCTGGGATGAGCATAGGATTATGTTTCATTTTTGTTTCCTTTTAACTTTTGCGTGGTCAGTATGATAATGATTCCACCAARATGTGAATGTTAATTGTGAAGTAACAGAACATATGACTCTTTAAATCCATTTGAAGACCCTCTTTGGTGTTTGAAGGTCAAGGTGTTGCTGTCCTGCTACATGATAGAGCTTGGCTGAAATGCCTTCTATGACCACTGATGCAGTTTTAACAGGGATAAAAGTGCTAAGGARCCTCTCTTCAGCTTGATCAGTTCTTGGAATGACAGAAGCAACAGATAAAAGATTCCAAGCGTTTTTTTTTGTTTCTTGAAGTAATTAATTACGCATCACTTGATAATTCTGCTCTTAGATTACRTTATGGTTTCTCTTATCTGGTGTTAGTACTGATGTTTAACATTGATTTCCTAGAAGTCTTTACACAAACAGCCTGCATTTGTTCAGATCAAGTATTAACATTATGTGTTTGAATTCAGAAGGTAATTGCATATCTTGCAAATTACCCAATGGCTGTTTCATCTTGAAACATTTAGAAATCCATTTCAGTTTCTCATAATTATAAGGTTTTAGTCAGACAGCAATCTAAACTTAGGACAGCACTTTGGCAGTGATATGCTTGTTTTTCTAAAATGAGCACAGTTTTTGTGGTTAAATTTTCCTTTCATTTAAGTATAGATTTTAATCAGCGTGGGCCAAACTTTTCCAACCATCTTCAAAATTAGCTCAAGCCGTATTTTAAAAAGTATGTTCTCCTAATGTGATTTAACTTATGTAGAAAAATGTATGCATAAATTAATGTTTCTAAGCTGATTAATGCTTTTGAAGTGTTTTTACCGTTTGTTTGCAAAAGAATGTTTGTAGACAGGCTCAAACATTATACTAGTAGTCTCTTTGTAATAAATACTACTGAAAGCACTTCACGCTGTGTTTCTGAAATTTGAAAGGTAGCTGTTCAGAAAGAAACTGTAAATTCCATTCAYCAAGAAGCTAAATTGCAACATCAAAACAAAGGAAAATGCCTCTGTTTTTCCAGACTCTCAGCAGGCATTGTTCGAAGTTTTGGAGATTACAGAAATTTTCCTTGGTTGAATTGTGTGTCTTTGGGTGTGGTGTAGTCACTATTTTCAGTTGGTGAGTTAAAGTTGTAAACAGATGTACACCAAGTTCTTTGTAGAGGACATTCAACATTGAATATATTGCCACACGGAAGTGGGAAGGAGTATGAATTGCATTTATCAGGTGGCTGTTACAGCTCTGAGTTACTGCTAAGTATTTGCTTGTTTCACTTTCTAGAAAAATATTTTTAAAACCCTCAAGTGAAAAGACACCCAGAACTATTGCCAATCTTATATCACTGTTTTTTACCCAAATGCAGACAAAAGGGTCTTGGCTATACTGAGAAAGATTTCCAGTTGGCAGTGTGTTCAGAGATCAAGTGAGTCAATCTGTCAGCAGACTTCTCTTCAGATAGACCATTTCTCCTGATCACAGGTAGAATGAATTTCTTTCCCTAAATGTGAGGACAAATACAAGAGAATGATAACTTCTTTGCATTTCCATTATGTATTTTTATATGAGATGTGCTGGGTAGCTTTGATAAGGTGTTTCTCTAGTGAAAATAATGCAAAAAAAAAATTCTGTCCTAATTTGGACATGGAATTGTGAGAARGTTCACTTTGTTTTTTTAAATGCCTTATTTTATTATTCAGATGCTAGAAGGACTAGATCCTTCTGKTTTTTTAATACCTGCAGTAATTGTCCATCTGTTCAGCTGATCACTTCCATTTGGCATCATGATCATGTTTGGCATCTGCTAGAGTGTTAAGAGCATTGGTTTTGAAAAAGCTCATCGTACTTCAGCAAGAATAAACAATAATTAGTTTACTAATGCTTGGTAAAGCTTCCCTTTTTTTCTTCTAATTACTGCAGCTTGTGCTATTACTTTTAAGAAACTTACATGGTGCAACACGATTAATTTCACTCAGTAATTTTTTTTCTCATAAACAGGACTAACTCTTCCCCAGAATTCTTGTGGTGCAGTGGGAATTTCTTGAGCATTCTGCTCATTRAATAGCAGTTATGTATTATATCCTCATTGAAAAGCAGCTTTTAAGTCTTCTGGTATGATAAGCCACGAGACAGCRATGACCACATGCTAATCCATGGAAGATAAAACTTTTCTAAGTGAGCCAAGGTGCAAGTGGCAGCTTTCAGGCTATGGGTTAGAACTTGGAGTTTGTTTCTGGTTCTGCTGGGTAAATTTTTAAGAGTGTGTATCAGCTGGAGTTGGGGGCCATGTGTTCCAGGGAATTCATTGCTTGGTTCTTTTACAAAGCCAATGAAAACTGCAGAAGATGTCCCAAAGAGCAAAAAAAGTAAAAGAAATACTTACCTAAATCTCAGTTTGAAACCAGTCCATTTATTTTTTTTTTTCCCAAACTCTTCACTCATGAGAAACTCCTTTTCTTGAGTGCAACGTTTTAGAAAGTGTGAGGTAATACACTCATGCCAAGGTTATTGAGACAACCTGTAGAGTTTGTTAACGTAAGGCTGATAATTTCCTTTCAGCCTCCTACRCAGACAGTAGTTTTCTTCTGGTCTTCCCTCTTTAGTGTGAAAACACCACTAAATCTGTCAACTTAACTAGTGCATTTCTTAAAAGAAATTGCTAAAACTGTTTTCTTTTTAAAGGTCCCTTGCCCAGGTCAGTAGATTTGTCCTTGGGACAAGTAAAAATGATGGGCTGCCAGTGAGCTATTTATGTGTAATTTATCATCAGATAGTGGAATTTTCACTTAATGTCCTGAGGATTGGCATGCATTTCACGTTTGGAAAGGGGATGTTTGGTTTGTTCAAATCTCTCTTAAATAATTACAGACTGTCTTGGAAGATGGAATGCAGTGTTCWGGTTATGTTTGATCTTTCTAAACTTTGGTGATAGAAGGTTTTAGAAAAGGATTGGTCTTGCTGTGTTTTGTGCTGCCTCCATGAGATGGATGGATTTTGCACCAGTTTCCTTAGAAAAGTACTTGTGTGCCAATCTGATTTACAATAAATGTTTTGCAGACTCATCTGTTTCTAACCATTGGAAGTGACAAAGGGTGTGTCTCTCCCAAAATTATGGCTTTGCTCAGAGAAGTGTGTTCTTTTATTAGGAACATCAGGTTTAAATTTTCTCTTGAATACCAAGTTTTAAAKGAAATCCTTACAGTTACCCACTATTTCCATTGCTTACATGGGCCTACTATTCATAGCAAAATGAATACTTCATTATTTTGTCATAATTTATTCTATCTTGAGATGGCAATTTCCAAAATTTACTTCGAATAATAATCTCTGTAAAAATGGATCTCACAGAATATTTTTACTCATGTTGTAATGAAGATAGGYATTGTATGGATTGTAGCTCAGTCTATTCTGAAGAAAGAATCTTGGTCTTTTTGGTAAATATTGAGAAGCATTTAGTTTTGCACCTCTGTTGGATACAGGGTTAAATGTTGAACCGTGTCAATTCCTCAAAGCAATAATCAACTGCACGCTTTAAGATAATGCTTGAACTGAGCAGCACATCTCATTTAGAGTATGACAGAGTAAAAGAGCTACATGTTTATCTTGTCTGCCACCTTAATAGTTTYTGAAAGACAAATGCCTGCAAAGTTGTCAAAGGTCAAACAGCTATTTTTTTGTGTGTTTTCTAATTACAGTAGGCCATCAGAGGACCTTGAGAGATGACTGATCTGCAAGATTGAGACAATGGCTCTGTAGTCATGGAAATTAACTTTAGGCAGAAGCAAATGTGGCTTGAATGGTCRTAACAGCAATATTGCTAAAATGGTTGTTGATAATGCAGGAAAACATATTATCTTCTGTCTAAAGGGAAAAACAGCTGAAATTATGTGGGTTTTGTTAAAATAATTGCAATAGGCTAGTTTACTGAAGAACAAACATGATGTRTTACACAGCACCCCTGTGCAGTAGTTATCTTTGAAAATGTACTAATAACGATTATTTTTAATTGAATAAAGAACCTTATGAAAAGTRTAGAGGATGTAGTGAAGTTTTGATTCTTTCAGTCACATGTTAGCAAGGTTTTCTGATGTTTTCTTCTCTCTGTGCCTTTGCATCCTGGGAGACCATCACCCTCCTACAAYAGCACCATGCCCCTGAAATGGCTATAGGATATACTTCCCCTTTTTTAAGGGAAGCTTTAAGTTATTCCCATGTTGTCTGTGACCCCAAAATGATTCAAGCCCTTGTTCATTTTACATGTAGTCAGTGGCAAATAGAGATGCTAAATATGGTTGTTTTTTTCTTTTTAACTTTATGTAAGGCATCCATAAAAATCTTTTAGGCAAACTGGCACTGGTTGTATTGTCCATAGCTTTGTTGTCATGAGCTCTGGACATTCAGCTTGCCTTCAGAACTTAAGGTAGTTCATTGCTGTGAGCAGAAAGGTAAAATGAGTTTGCATATTAGAAGGAAAGATTGTATTTCCAATCTCCATAATCTCTCACTGTGTCATGAAATAGAAAAGTAGCTGGAAAAGGCATATTTAGGATAGGTTTTTGCTGAAGTTTAGAAATAATTAATTTTTTCATAAATATAAAATAGGCAAACCTTAAAATTTAGGGAAACTGGTAGCTTTGGATTTCAGTGCAAGATATTCTGTATGTACATGGTATTACACRGATGATAATGTTTACTAGAGGTAGCACAAAATTACATGGGTAGGAGATGTCCAAAAATTGCAAAACATTGTTGCAATACATATGTATTATGTTGCAATACATATAATCCCACAGGCTGCAGAGTATTTTAGAATAAAAGTTTTCAACAGTACTGAAAATTATCTGATCACTTAGGAAAGTAATACTTTAATGAATGCTTATAGCAAAACAAGAGGGAAAAGCAATTATCAACAGGTATTTCTTTATCACTTAAAGACTACTCTTACTGCTACAGCTCTCCAGCCATTTAGCCAAGGTTTACAACCTTTGCAAGGGAGTGTGTATTACAGACTCAATGCCTCTTGCCTCACTACCGTGTAAAGATTCCATTTCCCCGGGATATTTGCATGTGTAGCCTTAGTTCTTCTGCACTCAGCTGGTACAAATCTCCCTCTTAAGAACTTGTGTTTTGGTGTTAATGTAGAGGAGTGGCCCACCCTAAGGAACTGCATCTAYTTCTGTGTGACTTCAGTGTCTGTCCTTCTGAGAAAGATTATGGCATGCTTTTCTGATTTCAGTGTCTTGAATGATTTTGGAGTGAAGTTATAAGAACTGAGTGAAGTTGTAAGAACTTTCCTTTCTGGTTTGGGAGCTATTTGTTGTTAGAACTACCAGTCTCTTTTGTTCTTAAGAACTATCTCTCTCTTTTGTTCTTAAGAAGAAAACAATCACCCAGTTAACATCTTTCTCCTAAGCTGAAYTTGTAAGCTCTGTCAGATTTCCACCAGACAGTACTGAGTAGAACATAAAGGAGAAGTTAATGTTGGAGTAGKATCTGGAGACAAGCTGCATTGTGGGCAAGTATTTTTCCGTTTTCCAAATGTTAAGCTTCAACCACGTTAATAATATTTCTACAAAAACATTACTCGGCTAATTTAAAGCAAAACTCTAGAACTGTTATATCCCACATGGCATGAAACATTCCTTTTTTTTTTTTTTCTTGGTGTATTAACTTCTTACACAGAAAGGAAATGAATTTTAGAAAGAATGTTGTACATTAACCATTTGAGACTTTCTCTGTTAAGGAAATACCATCTGTCAAGAAAGATGCAGCCAATGTTGAGTTATATTAAAAACATTGTAAAGCAAATATTTCTCAAGGAAAAGTGGTTTAATTAAAATATTTTAACTGTTTTTGCTCTGGAAAAAACCTAGGAAATTTCTATATAAGCACTCTAAATGCAATCGCAATAAAAACTCAGTTTCAGAAGGAAGTTGGCTTGGATAAGCTGTTCCTTAATGTAGAATAAAGAAATTTTCTGACTACAATGTAACTAGTAGGAAAAAAAAGAAAAAGAAAAGACTCGGTATCRTTATTTTATTGCCTTCAAGTTCTGTAATCATGCTTTCATTGATTCTTCTTGATGGATAGAATTTATTTCAAAAGGAAAAAGGTTACTTTTTAGGGTTTTCATATTAATATTTTTATTTGAAAATCAATTCTTTTATGAACATTTAATAGGACTAGAAGACATCACTATTTTCCTCTACAGAAGCAAAGAAAAGTACTCATTAAAAGGTACCTAGATCAGGCATGAGAAGCATTAAATATGATAGGATTTGCTCTTTCTTTAACCCAGTCTAGCCTGCTGGTACAAGGAATTGGACACTGACTGTGCAGATTTACTCTAATGGCTTGAAATGCAAGCTTTTGCTTTAATTAGGAGTTTGGTCTTTCACCCATTAAACTGTTGGTGCTGTCAGACCTACCCTGAAATGTAACAAATCCAGAAACAGTTATATCTGATACCTTTCTAGATAATGCTCCAATTGTTTTTTGTTTTTTGGTTTGTTTTTTTTTTTTTAAATTTAGCTAAAGAATTTGAAGGGAATGATTGAAAGTTATGTTTTTTGGCCAACTTAAATGCTGAGGTTTTGGTTGTATACAGGAATGTTGGATCCTCCTTTGTTTAAGATATCCTACCTTGTCATCTGTGTGTTTTCCTTTGTCCCTTGAAAATAATAAAATTGCRTTTCTTAAGTTACATGATTGCTATTAGAGATGAGCAGCTGTTATTCTCCCAAATTCTYTTCACAGTAGGCTCATGATCTTAGACTTAATTAAAATACCAACAGAAACATAAGTGACAAGTGATATATGGGCTAAGTTTTTTAATGTCACCTACATCTCCATATTTGAATTGACATTTGTATTTCCATTAACACATTCTCCTTTTTTTTTTTTTCCCTTAAAAAACTTGCTCTTTACCATGGTTTGTATCTTAGGAATGCCTTCAAGATTTAAAGAATGTCATCTGTAGAACCCATTTTACTTGTTGCATGTGCTTGATGTTGTATCCTGCACTGAATAAAGGATTGAAGATGGTCATCTGAAGGTTTCTTTAGTTAAATGCCACTGAAGAACTGGATTTGACTTTTTACTTAAAAAGCAAGATATGTAACCTTATTAATAGTAACTACTTGTGATTCTTGTATTTGAATAGTAAGGTTCCAAGTTGGACGTCTATAAAATAAAGAATGTAAAGCTTTCGCAGCTGCAATTGAAGCTGATAACAACTGTGAATTGTGCTTGTGATGTGCTGCACAGTGACAAATATTCTGAAAAAAAATTARTCTGGAAACATTCCAGATTAAGCAGACACAATTCATATGCTGTGTGCTCTAGGCCTAGAGTTATAAAAATATAAATAGGATCTTTTGTGAAAATAAATTATTGAAATACAATGCTTTCAGAGAGCAGTATAATAAGCATTAGATGGAGGAAAAAGGGGRGAAAAAGAGGGTTTTGTCCTAGAATTTTAATATCTGAGCACTTGCTAAGAGAAGGCGAGAAAGAAATACCAAGTAATTTCTCCCTGTTCACACTGCTGTCAAGGGCTGTGCATTACATAAGGTGGTGTTCCTTCGTGAAAAAAAAACCAGCCAGGATGCAATAGCCTTAAATCTGGGGTTTATAATTTCTCTGGTTACATTGTGCAGCTTCAGTATCCCAAATGGGTTTTTTTTAGTGGTCTCCACTGTGAATGTAGCAAACTGTACTTATGCTGAGGATAACCCCTTGCTAAAGGTGATGTTCTCCCTCCTGTAAATTCTTATGGTGCTGTGTCTGACCAAAACACTTCTCAGGCTAAAACGAATGATGATGTGTTAGACTTCCATAAAATCACTTCTTCTGTAGTCTGAGACTATGAGTTCCTGGCAGTCTGTTTTACTGTAGGCAAATGATAGATATCYGAGACTGACTCCAAAGAGAAGTCACTGGATTGAGTTCCTGAATATAAGTTCAAGAGCACCAGAAAAAGAAATCTGTCACTATTCCAAGTTGTTTCTACAAAGCCATTTACACTCACAAGTGATTCTGCAGTTTGGCTGAATTCTGCTTTATGCCTCTCATTTAAATCTTCCTTTGGTCTAGAGTGAAACAGCTCCTTGTCTATTTACTTATGCACTATTGAGCATATGGTTAACGTGCCAAGAAGTAAGAGGAAAATAGCCTGTTCTAATTTCCGATCTYGCATTCTGAAATTTTCTTCATAGCAGCTTGTGAAAATGGTATTGGCGGACTAGGACCACTTAGTCCAGTTTCAGGTTGATATCTCTGCAGTTAAGGTGAAGAATGTTGATTGGGATGYCTTTCTCCCAAGGAATTACTATTGAACCTCTATGCTTTGACTTTTACTGTCTAATCTGTGATAGACAGCTTTGACTAATCTTTGTTGGCTTTCACAGTAAATTTCAGCCTCCTAAATATGTGCTTGAAGTTACTTGATCTAAATGTATCTTACTCTTTTATGATATTTAGAATAAGACAAAGCTGATTTGTGAACTGGTAGACATCTTTGCAGTTGATGGCTTGGAGAGATGCATTTTAAATGAGGTGTGAAGCTTGGAGCTTTAGATTTATCAAAGCTTATCTTATTTGATGAGCAGTTAAATCTTTTTCAGCTTTTGCTTGAGGACACAGTGATCATCTTTTTTAGATATAGCTAATGACAAATTACAATTAATGCCTTGAATTCCCTGCAAGTATTAAAAAAACCAAAATTCCTCTATGCATTCTGAAAGTAAGAACTTTGRTTGGAAAAAGTGTCGCCATATCAAAGTGTATTTTTGTTATCTGGTCTGCATAATAAAGTGACTAAATTATGTTACTAACATGCATAATGTCTTTACAGCAATTGTAGGTTGTAGATGTTATTTAATAGAGTGTCTTGCAGCTGACTTGAGATGGTTCTTAACGTATAGAAAAACCTACTTTCAGCTTAAAAGTGTCAGTTATGATATCTCTTGATGTAATTTCCTATCTATATGTTTGATATTTCTTTCTGACAGTATAGAAGCTRGAGATAGACAGTTATAAAGAGAAATTATTTGTCTAGATAAACTGTTGTGGGAGAATTGATAGTGAGTCCCATTAGCCATRTTGTGTTGAACTGCAGCCAGACATTTTGAAATACTTTAAATCCCTAGCGTTCCTGAGCAACGGGAAGAGAATCCTTTTCTAATATTCATTCTGAAAGGGATTATTATTTATTTTTGTTATAGTTTGGTTTGAGAATCTCAGTGAAGTATCAGGAAATTACTACATTTTTCCTTAGTGACTAATGCAGTCAAACCTGATTTGAAGCTTGGAATCTGTTACCAGTAAAAAAGGCTTACAAATATGCTGTTAGAGGTTTTAGATCACTTACAATTTTGTATTTTCCATAATATAYCTAAAATTCCATTTATTACTTGCTCTATTGACATTAATCTCTTTCTTCTTTGCCTCAGTGTTAGTTATTAAAAATTCTGACATCCTAAGAAATGCTAATCACATAACTTCTCATTCTGTTTGTCTATTATATCCCTTTTTCATACTGGAGATTACTGCAAATTGCTCTGGAAGCACTATGAAAGAATAATGGCTTCGTATGAGTAAGTGTAAAGGAGCTTTCAGTTGTTGCTCATTTCTCCTAGTCTGCCTGCCTAGGTATTTGGTATTGGGTTCTGTTACCAAAATGTGGAGGGAGAAGTGTTGGAAGATCAGTGAACACTTTTGTTTTGGAATATATTTACTGCTTCCTAAAGTAATTTGAACTATATCCATAGGTCATACTGATACAGACTTGCTACCTTGTGTCTCAGCCTTGCAATACTTCACAACAACATCATCAGCTTTATTATTTGCTTCATAAAACTTAAAGTGTTTGAAATGGAGCTGAGGACTGATGAATTTTTAAGTGACTTTGTGGTCTCTTTAATTTTGCAGCTAGCAGGAAACMGTTGCTTACATAATTCAGTTTCCTAAAAGTTGGCCTTAATTTTTCTGCTCTGAGTTGGGATCAGGAGCAAAGCTATTATGCTAGAGGCTAAAGGAGAAACCCCCTCATGGTGAATTTGGAGGGCCATAAGCTCTCTTTCTCTTCTTGTAAAACCCTGTGCAGCAGCTTAAGTGAAACTTTAACCCTTCAGGCATAACTTCCCAGGTAATCAGGATGCTCTAGATTCCTCCCGAAATTTTTAGAATTGAGACCCTGCTCTAACACATACTGGATAAACTGGRGAGAGTTCAGTGAAGGGCCACAAAGATGGTGAGGTGGCTGGAGCATCTGACATATGAGGAGAGGGTGGGAGCTGGACTGTTCAGCCTGGAGGAGAAAAGGTTTGGGGAAGGACGTGTTATCAGTGTGTACAGGTACCTGAAGGGAGGGTGCAGAGACCATGGAGCAAGGCTYTTCTCAGTGGTGCCCAGTGACAGGACCWGAGGCAACGGACATGAGCTGAGACACATCACACCTTCTTTTACTGGGAAGGTCRAGTCAGTGAGCATTGGCACAGGCTGCCCAAGGTGGTTCTGGAGTCTCCCTCAGGGATATTCCTAAACTGACTAAATGCAGTCTGGAACTGGCTGCAGTTGGTCTTGCTTGAACAGGAGGATTGGTCCAGGTGACCTCCACAGGTCCCTTCCAGTCTCAGCCATTCTGTGTAGATTTATTCTCTTTAATGGTATTGTGTCTGTATTGGTTTGAGATGACTCATGGATGATTCTCTTTAACATTGAAAAGATGCCTTATTAGCTCCTTTAAAATTCTCAGAGGAAATAACTACTTAGCTTTAAGTAAGCTGCAGAATAAGGGGTGTTATTTGGGAAACAAGTTTCCTTTCCACTTTTAAGTCTGTCTTAGTAGTCGTGTGAATTGCAAACGGAAGCTGTAGTTTTAGCTGTTGTTAGAGCAACTTAAATGCACGTTGTAACTAAGCCACCATGGAAAAAGAATACTCCTTCCTGAGGGGGGAAGGTCAGAAGAAAACTGTGTAGTCTATTTTGCTATAGGCTGTTTCTCCTCTTGTGTAATGGTCTTGCCCTGTAAGAAGGGAAAGAAACACTTTGAAACACAGGAAAATGTGGTTGTTAAACCACAAAAAAACACAGAAAAATAAATTTCAAGAGTGGCTTTGATACTATTCACAATCTCTCTCACTCTTGATTTTTGTTTCCATATTGATAGTGACAGTTTAAAGAAAATAATAAAAAAAGTGACTTTCCTTAAGGTGATGGAAATCTGCTTGTCATTTCTGAAATGCTGGTTTATTTTCACAGCCTTAAATACAGTTACTTCCAAACGTGCCTGTACATTTTAATTGGCCTTCTTAACACATGCTTTGTTGTTAAATGAAACATTTTTATTGGCACAAAAATATTTGCCCCACCTATTTTCATTTGCTAATGGTGGAAATGGTAACATTAAAGGCTGTTTAAAATATATGAAGTGAGTTCTGGGGTCATTCCCCACCTGTTGTTTATTTTGGTTTATGCAAGAACAGTCAAAAGTAATCATGTTGGTGAAGCTCTGTCATCTAAGTAGTGGTTTTGGAGACTAACAATTTACACATCAACAGGTTTGGCTTCTTCAAGCAAAGCTTGGGACTTTTGTGTTAATGAACAGTGAACGTTGGCAAGAAAGGTCACAGCTTTAAAGTAACCTAGAGTACACTGTACTAAGTTATGGAACAAAAGACTGTAAATACAGAAAACCTTTGATTAACTTCTCCTTTTTAAAGTGTCTTGACCTTTATTGAGTTCCCCCAGCTGACATTTTTAGAAGACTTTTAGTATTCCTTTCATTATAAAGGTTTTATTTGTGTATTTGCTCCCACATATTTCATTGTCATCTTCTGTGCCATTTGATTTTCTTTAGCTACAATGGCATCTACATTTCACATCAGCATGGTTTCTGTAGCTGTGGAGTAATGTACACCCTTTTTGTACAAAATTCTAGAAATGCATTTCTTTTACTAGATGTCATCTTGGTATGCAAAAGAAAATATAAAGCAAAATTGAGAGAAAAAAAAATGACCAAAGCTGAAAGCACCTAGGACAACATTTGAAAGACAGCATAATGTATTTGTATTAGGAGTAAATCACATAGGATTCACATCACATATCTTTCTATTTTAAAACTAAAAATTATTAGTTGCCATTTCTATTTAAAGATAATGACATATTTAGTCAGACTTAATGCAAGTGAATCATAGTATTACATTATTATTKTATTAAACAGTGATTGTTGGTTGTGTTTCTTATACTCCTCATATTTTGGAGAGCAAAAATAACTTCTCAGCACTCTGGAAGTTGCTCAGACATTTAAGTCTGGGGTGGTGATGAATAAATTATACTCTAAATAAGGCAGGCAACAGGAATACATATTTTTGTTTTCTTAGACTAGCCTTCTCCAGCTGGCACCTTTCCTTCTCTTTACCCCCTGTGGTTTTAGCCACGTAGGCTGTATTATATTASAAATACTTGGTTTACAAGGAGTCACTTGGTGACTTGTAAAAGACTTGGTCTTTTTACATGATTGCTTGTGCTGCTTCTGCTGTCTGTGCTGGTGGCTCCCACCTGTTCTTTAAAGGGCATGCCAGGGGGTGCCTTTTAGTATGGCTGTGTCCTTCCTATCCCCATTTCCTCTCCTGGGATTGCTGCAGGAGAATGGAAACTTCCTCCAACAGTTAAAGGCTGATTAAATCTTAGTAGTTGGCACCTTGGACAGCTGGCCAGCCCAACCAGACCTCCCTGGCTTGGAGCTTCTCAAGAGCATCCCTTGCTCTGTAATAACGGAACAAATCCCAGATGTAAGATTTAATCTTTTCCTTACTACCTTCTTCCTCTTTAACACTGTGTTCCCTGGAGCCTCTAAGCTGTTTTGCACATTCTGAGCCACCATTCACAGCTAACAATGCCTTCTAGTCAGATATTCCATAAAATGGCAATTTTTCCTTAGGCAAAGATACAGCATTTAGACTTAAAAAAAAAAAAAGTCACCGGATTTTAAGCATGGGGCTTCTGACTGATTCCCTGCTACTGGTAGTTGAGTGAACCCGAGGGTGTGATTTGTACCTTTGTTGATTGAATGGGCAGGTTGTCTGGCTGCTGGCAGTCGTTTTCCTTTATGAATTTGGGTACTGAGCAAGACTGAAGAAGGCTTAAAAGATTGCTTGTAGAACAAAAGGATTAGGTCTTTTTGTATAGAAGACAAGATCAGTCTCCTAATGAATGAGTAATATTGAGAAGAATGTAAGCCTGAGTATTTTATGGCATAAGATAAATGTTAACAGAGGCTAAGAATAAACTCACCATCTCTGTCTCTTGCAGGCTTTCTCCCTGCACCTTCTTATCGAGGTGTCTGAGAAGACACAGTCAGACAGGATGACTGGGTGCACTACTGCTGATTGTTTGGCAATTTCTGTGGTTTTTCCACTGGTCATTATTTTCAACATCATACAAGATAACAGTCTCCTAGGTCAAGACACTGGAAATATTAATTCTCTGTAAATGTTGTTCTGTTCAACACAAGTCAGATCTGAGTTTATAGAATACTTTCATTCTTCAGCCCCGGCAATTTTCCAGTTTTCTGAGGGCAAGCAGCCCAGCAAACACTCCTTCAGACAATTCCTCATCTTTCTCTTTTTTCCAGAATGAAAATCCAAAAATATCAGCAATGGGGGCCAAAATAACAAAGGAAAAGTGGGTGTTGCCACTTCTTGCCAAGTTTTTTGTAAATGTTTCTCTCCTTCCCTGTCCCAGCATAATAGCAAAACTTCCCAAAGAATCCACAAAATAAACCAGACTCCTTTTCAGCCTCTGCTCTAATTCAGAATGGATGCCATAAGGAAACTGTGAGAGAGCAAGTACTGTAAAGAGTATTTATCTGTTACGGTTTTATTCCTCATCAGTTAAGTGGGCAGGAAACTATTAGGACAACTTGATGGTGCTCAGCTGTTATTCTTGTTTTTAGGGTATCAGTTGGACTGATTGGTCCCAGTTGCTTCTCTTCCACTTAATAGCAAGAAATCTTAACTGGGGCATGAGTGGATAGATTCGATAGTGTAAGGCAGACAGGAGTGAAATACTGTTACAAAAAAGCGGAAAAATCAGCGATACAAGCTCCAGAGAGTGATCCTAAGCTAGGAGTTCTCTCCTGATTGCGTATTCTTCCTTCAGTGTCAGTGAAATAATTAGAAATAGTAGGGAAGGCGAGGGGGCATGGTAGGCAGTGAGGTGCAGGAATTAGTTTTAAGCAGACCAGAGGTGGGATTAGAAACCAAGGCTGTGCTGGCAGAATGAGTCAATACAATAGAGGGGGCAAAGAGCACTGCTGGATCAGAACCTAAGACCAAAGGGTAGCAAAGGGACAGGAAGCATGTACTTAGAGCAATAATCAGGATGTTGTTTGCAGCTACAGAATAAACCCTCTCTGGGTTTCTTCTGTACCAGGAATCTGCAGCAACTTCCACTGATGGAGTTCACAAGGTCAGCTCTTTGGCTCATGTTATGCTGGTGGCTGGCTGCAGTTTTTGTCTTGAGTCACATGTGCTGCTTTTTCTACAGGTTGTTCATATTTTAATTGAAATTCTTGCAGTTACAATGAATTCGTTATTGTGAGAGTTTTAAAGAGTTTTTTTTTCCCCCAAAAGTGTTTTTTATCAATAAGCCATTGAACCTGAAAGTGTTCATACGTGTGATAGTGTCAGTGGCTTTATTAGAAGAAATTCTACTGTTTGAACTTATACATGCAAACTCTTGAGTTTGCTCCCTTTTAATGTGTCAGATCTGCACAATTGATCTGTATAATGCAGTCACTGTGTATGAACTGTGCCATGACACATTCAAAGAGCTAATAATTGATTCCTTGAAACCATCTCTATGCGTGTGAGTCATGGTGGGACTTATGACTTCCCTAAAATGTTTTTTTTTGGTGCGATTATTGTGATCATTCCACAAGGGTTAAGTATCTATAATGTATTTCCAGGTCAATGACTGTCAGGCTAGAATTCCAAACTAAAGGGAACAGCCATCCAAACTGAGACATGGTCAGGAATTTGAGGACCATGTCTGTGTAGGAAAAGAGCTTCTCAATTGCTGTGCTTTTGCTTTTATTTTGATTGCTAATATAGTTTCTTTTTTTTTATTTATTTTGGAAAGTGCTAAAGCTAGAAAATTTTATTCACTATGTCCAGGCAGTGTTTCATTGGAAGACTCCTGGAAAACCACACTTGTTCAAGACAAACATGATGTCATTTCAGTAGCAGAATCCCTTTGTGAGCCTCCTGGAAACAAATGTTTTACATGAGGACTCAATTTTTCTTGTTCTGAATTAATTCTGAATTACCCTGCAGACTGTATTTGTGGTAAACTTTTTTGAGAAAGCGTTTTCTTGGCCCTGTTTAGAGTCAAGACTGAATGTGAGTTGTGTTTAGAAGCTGCAGAGGTTGTAAGCATGTGAGCAGGTAAATGTGTCAAGCAGAGCAGCTGGGAAGATCAGTGTCCTTTAGAGCTTCCAGCAGGTGTTTCTGTCTGCTCTCCAAACTATTGTGCTCTCCATTAAAAAGTGTGTTGGCCTGGAACAGCAAAGCAGCTTCCTTTTCTTTCTTTAATTAGGTGATAACTTAAGATATTTACAGAGGAAAGAAGATAATTTTCTTAAGCAAAGCCAATTGATAACAGGGATGTTGAGGACCCATCTTTATCTCTTGGGATCTTTACCCTTCCTACATCTGAACAATCCCTGGTTTCCCGAGGGCAGAAGCAAAGACAGGAGGCTGCCTCTGAGTGTCATGGAGGGAATTGAGATATAAATCCAAATGACCTTATTGGGACTTCGACATATTTGCTTTCCAGCTGATTGAGAACATAGCCATGAGAAGAACGTGCTTGGGAATTTTCCACCTGCCCATTTGATGTAGGAGGAGAAAGAAACCATTCATTTCCTGACAATATGTCTGAAAACTGGAGATGGAATGGTTATTTAATGTGTTTGGGTTTTGGCAATCTGATTCACAGTTTTTGTAGTTGCCAGTTCTTGATGCAACACATTTTTTTATTCCATGAATAAAAAGATGCAGCAGACAAATCTTCAGTGTCAGAGCACACTATGGCCTATTCTCTTGTTTTGTTCTCCCTCTAATAGCAGGATAAATGAAAATATTTTGAGGCCTGTCCTCTTCCATCAAACTTCTGGGAAAGAAAAAAGAAAGGGTGGGAGGGGGGAGAAGGGGAGGACAACAGCGTGGAAAACTTTATGAAATTGCTTATGGGTTTCCTTTTCATGTGAAATTTCCCTGAAATTTTCCCCATGACTCATTTCCTTTTTATTCCTTTCTAGTCCATAGTTTGGGCTTTTTTAGTTTTTTTTTTTTCCTTTTGAAAGACAAGTTGGTAGCTTTTTTCTGCCCAGTGTGATGTGGATTTTGCAGTGGTATGTATTCATAGGGACATTGCAGTCTATTCTCCATATGGGCAGTTGTCCTCTTGTCTCTAATTTCTCTGCACAGCCCATCAGCAAAGACAGGAAGCAAGACATACACAGGAAGCAAGGAATATACTTCCAGAAAACGGATATTAATCATGTGTATTGTGTGAGGGAAGAGGTGGTGGGAAATAGGTTTTATTTTAGCAGATGTCTGTTGATGCTTGCAAAGGTCCTGTGCTGAAAGAAGGTCAGTGAGGGAATTTGTAATGATTTCATAACTTCTGCCTTGCAGCTTTCAGTACATGCTGATGTACACGCCCTTGGATGTAGACTTTACTAGAACTCATTCCCTAAAATGTGACCCGCCATTTTCTAAGTGGTAAAGCCAGCTTTCTTCTGGATTGACAACTTGTATAGTTAACGCTTTTCCTTGTCTAGTGTGGGAGATTGCAAAAGATTGACAGAATTCCAGTCATTCACCAACCCATAGTCATTGCTACTCAGAAATGGAAACCATGAATCCTTGTATTTAATGTGACTCCGTCTAGTCTGACCAAATTCTTGGACGTGCTTAAAGCTCTACAATATGACTTCTCTTACAAGGGAAAAAAATCAAGACTGAAGGTTCTTGTACSTCTAAGATAARGCTTACTTCTTTTATAGAAATAWCCACAAAAAAGTKYTCCTCTTGTRCARTTAGTGTTTAGTAAAACAATTCAGYGCATCTGGAGAATTGTAAACTCTTGAGGATCTTGGCAKTGTTTCTTGGAATATCTGATTCCACAGAGGTTTGTGTGATCAGATCACCAAACTATATGAATGCTCTTCACAGTGAATTAAGGCYACTCCTCTCCCTGCCCCCATTCAGGGTTCAGATGGATCAGTGTGAGTATTTAAAACAATTATGCGRTTTCTCTAGTGCAACAAAATTATTTAAATTCCCAATCATTAATTTACTGGAAAATAAAGCATAAATACTATAAGTAAAGTTGCCTGCAGAGGTWCATTTGATTTTGATATTACATTGGTAGTGTCTTTGATTTACATAAGCACACACTACTTCCATAACTAGTTGTTCCCTTTTTTGAAACATAAGCAACTAAATGGGGAACCTTGAATGAAGAATATCGCTTACTCTTAGAAATATACCTGCCTGCTCTCCTCATAAGCAATACAGTCCACCTCACATTGAAAATTTAATGATTTAGCATCTTCATCCTTTGTCAAAAAGGAAATATTGTAGAGAAATTAAGGTGACTTCTTGTCTAGGCTCTTTCTATATCATTTATAGCATAATTTCTTCTAGTTGGATAAATTGCTACATCTGAAACAAGTTCAGTATACTAAAAAAGAGGTCTTAGAACAAACAGCAAACTGAAATCCAAAATGAGGTTAAACTAATATAATAAAAAATATAAAACTACCCGCACACACCTTCATACCCCAGTATAACTAGAGAAATATCCCCTGCTTTCACTTAGAGCTGTTACATGGTAGGATCTTGCAAATACTGAAAGTGGTGCTTTTTCCTCAGCTGTGGCTATTCTGTCTTAGTTCCCCTTTCTGAAATGAAGTGAGTTTTCCATCCAGGAATAAGTAACAGTGTTGCAGCTCACTTTCAGTTCTGCATTTCCATATGTAAAGTGTGAATTCTTGGCTTCTGTTTTGGGTATCAATACATCTAAGTATTGATAGATACTCTCCAGCTGTTTGTTCAACCAGATAAGAACCCTGAGCAAAAGCTTTGCAATCTCATTTTTGTGTTCTTGTCTCTGTTATTTAAAGGCCAAGTTCTTCAAAATTCTGTGCATGCTCAGAAAGTCCCTTGTTAAACTAGGAAAATGAAATTTCTGAACTTCGACACTTTTTATTATTTTGGATTATGAATAATTTGACTGGAGACAAATGTGGCTATTCTTGAGCCATGAAGTGAACTATCCACTAAATGGAGCTGTCATTACAAAAACAAGAAAAATTTTGGAGTTGGAGTTACCTCTTTGATGACTGTACTAAGTAGTCCATTATTAAGGATGGGCAGATTCTATTACCAAAGTATGATATGTATCTGTATATAGAGTGTATGGAGCAAGAGACTGGGATATTCATGAGTTACTCTTAGAAACATTCTTAGGACTATTAGATTCACAGCACAGTAAGTGCAGAATCTTTGTCTGATGTGTGTTTGATATTTGTAGGTTACTTATTTTCTTTATCGTTTCTTTTGAAAATAGAACTGTAAAGCTGTCATGGCCGTCACACTTGCCCAGTGTGCATCTTGCCTGTGGTGCTTTTTGAATACATATGTTGATATGGAAAACAAGTTTAGCTGATAAAATTCAGTAGTGTTTGTAACGTTTTCCTTGGCTCTTCATGTTATATTATTAATTTTGTCCAGTTTATCTAAATGAAAACTGAAATTTTGTGGTTGGCTTGCAATTCTCTTTATAGATCAAAATTATTGTATCAAAATATGGGACAATAGCATAATAGTGGCAGATGTGAGATACCACTTGCTGGTATTTGCAACCAAATGTTGTTGAGTATTGTTGAGTAGCATTCCATAAACATTTGTTTTAGCAATCTGATGGTATMTTCTGGCTTTTAACTTTGAGGAGACAAGTCCATAACTAAAATACCACCACAATCTAACACAGTTTTTCCCAACTGATTGCATTGATGGAATGGTYGTCATTTGTGTGTTCAAGTCAGCAGGATCAAACTGAAAGAAAACTGAAGAGGGAGCTATTTTGCAGAAGCAATTAATTTTGCAGGTTTTTTTCATTGCTGAAGTTTGTTGTGATTCTGCACATTTAGACCTTTCTTATATGTAAAAAGAAAAGTGACAATTTTATTGTCTCTTTTTATCCTCTACATATCTCAGTATTAATGAGTTGGATTGCCTGGCTCTTGAACTGGTCTCCAAAACAGCTTGAAAGGGCTAAATTTCATTACATTCTGAAATTTTGTTTAGAAATCCAAGCTATGTGGGTCTACAGGGATATGTTCTTGTAAAAAACCTTTCMTTTCTAACAGGAATCTCTTCCAGGGCATTTTTCCTTCACTCTCTTTTCGCACAGGAAAAACTTGGAAGAATGTTGCCTGCACAGTAATTTGCATTTGGAGGGTCCTAATGTTCCAGAGATTTGAGGCATTCCTGAGGTTAAGTGTCTCTTTAGCTTTTCCTACTGTGATTGCAAATTTTACCTAGCAGTTCTAAAATATTAACCCCCTGTAGTTCAAGCCTTCATGAAAATAAGCTGTGTGCATATTTGCTGCTTCACAGAGAGAGAAAGTGCAGTTTTCTTTTGTGAAATTAGATTACAGGATGAGCCTACTGAATAGCGTGGGATGGGATAGGGAATGAAGGAGAATAATTCCAGTGACCCAACCTAAGGTACTTATGTAAATGCCCAAAATGAAATGAAGGAAATCCTTTGATGGATTGGTACTAGGCTTGGCAAAATTGCATGAGGTAGTTTTGATCCAGGGTTTTAAAAAGTCTGTACTACTTTGCTGGTAGGAAGCAGAAGGCAGCTAATTTCTTTTCAATTTAATCTTTTCTCAAAGATTTTTTTAAAAAATATAAACAACCAAACCTTTTCTCCAAAAACATARTAATGTATTGTCATAAGCATACAAAAGAGGTAAAAGCTAAGTTAAAAGGCAATTCTTAAAAGTACTTTAATATCTATTTAAGCTAAAATACTTGAAGAAATGTGTTCCTTTACATAAGCAGGTCTGGCTATAGAAGCTGCTTGTGGTTTAATGTTTCATCACAATAATGGCAGCTTAAACATGCTTGCCAAGAGACCATTACTTTTTCTTCTGCTGCTCAGGCTCTTCCAGTGAAATATCTTTAAGGTGAGAAAATGTGTATTTAACAGAACCTGTCATCACTGCCTGTGCAGTGAGAGAGCTTTGTGTGAACTTCTTACCCCATTCCACCAAGCATAATTGCTGATTTTTCTGTGGAGCAAAGTTTAATTAAGAAAAAAAAATGAAAAGAAAAGAAAAAGGGATAAAATAAAATACTAGAATTAGATGTGATTTACAAGGACAGGTTTTAAAAGTGACTTATGTAAATAATAAAGATTATTTGATCGTAAATACCATAGTATTCTACAAAAAGTTTTCCTTTCTGGAAGGAAATAATTGGGAATATTCATCTGATGTTAGAAAATTAGTTGTTCTATAATAAAACCTTGATACTTAGAATTTTTTATTTTTATCCCTTAATGATTATCCTTTCAAAGGACCAGCTTTACCTGTTTCCTTTCAAAAGAACTCATCATCCTGTGCCAGATGGAAACAAAGAGCAACACATAGTGGGATTAGTGCAGGGCTACCCATGTGCTGTTTGACCAGTCAGCTGCTTCCAAACTGGGTTTGTATTACACTGGTTATGTATTCCTCTTTGAAAAGGGTGTTAAATTGTCATAGCATTAAACTAGTGAAGGTGGGGGAAGATCAAATGCTGGGTTTGGTGACTACTGCTATCTTATCTTCTACAGCACAAGTTCTCAGAGGTGTCACCTTTTTTGTCTGTTCCCAGTTCTCTATAGCAAAAAACCCCAAATAAACAAAAAAAAACCACTTTGATTGCATAGTAAGTGTGCTAATAATATCATAATTTAAAACTGAATTTRCTGTATGCATTGCCCATAAAACTTTTCTAAATATTGATGAAGAAGGTTGTTTCATTTCTTAATATCCAAATCCAGAGCAGAGGGAAAGTAGACTCAAAGAATAGTTTAATGAGCATTTGTCTTCAATTTATTTTCCTCAGTACTCTGTTCTGAAGTTCTCATCAATACATCAAAATTAGTAATCTGATTTAATTGCCCAGCAATCCTTGACATCACTTAGTCCAATGATTGATTCCTCTTACTGGCAGTACTTYAATAATATGTGTGTTTGATCCCAAAAGAAGAGAGCTTCTTAAAGTTGCCGTGAAAGCTTCTTTTCTTACTGTAATGGTTCAATAAAATGTTCAGCTGTGGCTGAATTGGAAAGGAAACACATGCTGTTGTAGCTTGTATCTATGTTGGAAAAAAAATTCTATATAATAAATCTTAGCTGTTGTTGAAAACTCTGTGCTCAGCAGGAATTCATGTTTCCTCAAGTTGTTTTCAAATTTTCTCCTTACTGCATTTTGAAAATTCTTTTACAACCAGCTTTACCCCTCTTTTGCAAGTTAGACAAGGATTTTTGGGAAATACGGGTGGTGGAAAACTGAATCTCATCTAGGCCTGAGTCAGTACATTAATCTTCAGGGTTGTAATTGGTTTCAAATTGTCTTTGTTAGAAGGCATGTTATTTTGCCTTGCTTAACTGGAGTACAGGGCTTTCCAATAGCTCTAGGCTTCCCCTTTGACACAGTGTGTTCCTTCCTTCCCAGTGCTGCATTGTTTTGGTTCTTTCTGTCCTCTTCCCGGTTGTTAATCTGCAACAACAGCAGGAGCAGGTGAAAATTATTCATGTGAGAAGAAAGTTTTGTGCGTTAAGCAACTTTACGTAAAATTTAAAATTGTATGTTTTAGTCTTGAGAAGTTATGGTCTTCAAAGTTATTTGTGTTAATCYGAGTAAATAACTGGTACTGTAACAAGCAGGGATTTTTCTCACAACTTATTTGTAGATACCATGATAGAAGTTGCACACTTTATCTTYTATTTAATCTTCAAATGTATTATTMATCTTTAAAGAAAACAGTATAAGGCTTTGTGGATTTCTAAGGAGAGCTTTTAAAGCCATTTACCTATTAAGAGCTACCCTCATGGGAAGCCAGTGCTCCTGTATAAATTCAGATCAAAGAGTATATAAGAAATCATATGTAGTGTTAGGAGTAGAAGCACTCCGAAGTGTCCATATATGTTCTCCTGTGGAAGTTGGATTTTTTAGCTTAGCAGTCACAGCTAACATTTTCAGAGWTATCACTGCCTCAGGTATTGTTCAAGGTGGATCTGCTCGGGGGAGAAGTCAGAGCTATGAAGAGCAAGGCCTTGCTTGTCACTAGGGTTCTTACTTCAATGCCTTTTTGGAGAATTAGGTGTAAAACCCTGCTCAGTAGAGTTAAGACATAGGACTGAGTGTATCTTCATTTAGTGCCTCCACTAGAGCAGAAATTCCCACTCTTCATTTTGCCCATGAGCTTGGAAAGTGGCATCCCTGCATGTTGTTTTGGGTTTATGCCTCTGGGAAAGACATCAAGCTGACCCAACTGCCGGTTAATTAACTTTAGTAAATTTTAGTAAAGTGCTGGAACAATATTACTGTCCCTTGTTTGGTGAAGATTATGTAACTACAGTTTCTCTAAATAGTTTCCATGTATTTACTTATGTTAGCATAAATGAATGACTTTTATAGGCTCCAAGTGATACTGTGTAATTTCATGTCTTTGATCTCTGTGTTGCATCATTTACTATCACTGCTCTTGCTCTTGTTTATCAAGCTGGTTTTGATGGTCTTGCTGGCAACAAAAATATTTCAGAGCTGAACATCTCAGTGTAGGAGAAATATTGTTGTCTCTTCCTTGGTCAAATGAAAAATGTCTCAACTCTGGAACATATTTCATAGTCAATGCTCTCATTTTTAATGCTGGTGTTTCCGTTAAGTTTTGTACCTGTGTTTGTGGTGTTTTTTCTTAACTTGAGCATGCCTTGCAGTCATACCTGAAGTCGAGTAGTTTTCTTGAGGCTGTAGTGTTTGAATGCAAAGTGTCCCAGTAAGTAAAAGCATACTGTCCTTTGATTATTTGAAACCACACTGAGAGTTTCAGCATTGTGTTTACTTTCAGACAATCCAGGGAGAGAGGCCTCAACCTGATGAGGAAGAGAGCAAAGTGGCATGTCATAAGCAGCTCTTTTTGACAAGTCCATAATTTATAATTTCCCCAATAAAAATATGAGTTCCTTGTTGCCCATTGCAATGAACTCATTAAAAGCATTTCAAGAGCTGTGATTACATTTGAGAATTCTACAAATGGCATTAGAAAGATGTGTGGTTTCTCACATATATACTTAGTCAGTTGCCCAGTTACTTACTAATGAGCATGTTTTATACCTTGAAGATTAAGTTCTTCTTGTTTCTATTTCTGTGATATTACTGTGCTAATCAAGAAGAGCAAATTCTTTCCATGAATTCTGTGTTTTGGTGTAATCTTCTTCCTGAAAGGTCAGGGCCCTTGGTTAAAGGGGAAACACACAACAGGGTTTGTTCCCACTGGGTAATAACTGAGACAATACTAGTAGGTCTTCTTGGAAGAGATTCTTGTAGTAAAAGAGAAAAGGGAAAAAGAGAAAAAAAAMMCTTTATTATTAATTGCTAGATCTTTCCGGCCCTGAAGAAAACTCTAGATACAGCTGATGATAAACATGTTTCATGACTGCAGAAACTGCTGTGAGGTTCCCAGTTTAGATACTTCTGGTAGCATGACCTGCACAGCTAGATTTGGACAGTGTCTTCCTTTTTTTTGATAGAATTTATCCAAGATTGACTCATTGCATTTCCTCTTAGATTCCTTTTTTGTTGTTATTTATTTTAAGGGGGAGAGGGAATACCAATAAATAACCATCCCTAGGCTATTTGTACCTTGTCACCTGTTTCCTTTGTCCTCCACACGATAGCTTTGGTGCAGGTCAGGGTATTATTTATCTTTTGGCCTCCAGATATGAGCAGTGTAGTTTTCTGAATGATCCAAACAATTTTTTTTTGCTTCAGTGATCTTTTAAAAGTTGTTCTCTGTTCTTTTCCTTCTTTCCGCTGTCACTTTTCAGCTTTTAAGACACTTTTGTAGCCACGTCAATGGTACTGAGTCAAAGACTGGAAGGGGGGTTAGTTGGTGTGTGACAATGCCCCAGATGTTGTTGGGACTCTCTTTATCTGTAGCTCTTGCARACTTTCCTTCTTTCTCCCTGTTTTTTTTCCTAATAACTCTTGTTAAGCCAGAGCATTGCTCACATGTGTAAAATCTAGTAGTCCCTGAGTAGCTGTAACAGGTTATTTCCCTCTCTAGGTCACTTGCTGCTCTGTAATTATTTAGTGGATACTTTGTTCCTGAATTGTCTAGCATCYGTGTGTCTGTCTGATGAACCCGCCACTGCTGAATGTGTGTGCAGCTGACTTGAAGCTCCTTCATTGACTTGGTCTTTGGGATGGGAAATGCAGCACCTATTAAACCGCTTCTGATTATTTTTGTAAGCTCCCTTCAGTTCTGGCAATCTTTATTAGAAACTGAGTTTCTGTTTCAAATGAGCTACTATTTTAGATAATAAAAGGCTAAAAACCTAAAAACCTTAGTCTTAGAGGTTGCTTTTCTCCCTGTTTGTCTTTTGGCAGYCTAGTGAAGTATTGCATAAGCACTGGCAGATTGTTGTGGTTTAAGGTTTCTCTTTTTGTTTCCTTTCTTGGGGAATTTTCTTTCCCATWTTGTTGCTGGAATACACTGATTGCCAAGTCATTCTTTTGATGGCYGGGTGGCTGGGCGATATGGAAGACAAAAGAACCTGCGCCCCACCCGAAGGGTCTGCCCCACCCGAACGGTCTCCCTGAGCACTCCTCCTGCCTGGCAGATTTCTTTTTTCCTTTCTTTGGAGAGAGGGAAGTTCTCCAGGGAGTTTTGGTCTTGGGGAGGGTGTGTGTGGGTGTGGGTGTGTGTGTGTGTGTGTGTGTGTGTGTGTGTGTGTGTGTGTGTTGCAGGGCAGGGTGTAGCTTCACTTCTTGCCCTCATTGGCTCGGGGGAGGACGGTGGACCTGCTGCTGCAGAACCCAGCGTTCTGTGGTCGGTTCCTGTTTGCTGCACTGTGATCTTCTCCCCCCGTGCCTTGCTGGGGACCCCTGGGATTCCAGCTGCAGTGGTCGAGTTCTGCTCCATCCCGTCTGCAGCTGCGGGATTCTGCTCGTCTTTTGCCCATCTGGCCGTTCTGAGGTTTCTTGCTATCCAGAGGAGCACCGGGATGGGCGTTTCCCCTGTGAGTTTGTAGGGGAGCTTTTCTCCATCCATCTCTGCCGCTTTGTGCCCGTCCTTGGCCATTGGGAGATCTGAACCAGCCGGGACCCGGCCCCAGCGCCCCCTGCAGCCCCGGGGAATCATCGCACCCGCCCTGCCCGGCCGGGAGCCAACAGCGCCCCTGCCGGCTGSGACCGGAACTGCACCAAAGGGGAGGCTGTGTCTGGGTGTGAAGCTGTCACTGGGTTTGTGGCTGGGTTGGTTGTTGCTGTCGTTGTTGTTACTTGTTTCACCTTGTTATGCATATTAGTAAAAACTGTTATTCCCTTTGACCCATATTCTTGTCTGAAAGCCCGTGATTTTCAAAGCTATAATAATTCGGAGGGAGTGGGGGGTCCTATCCACCACTCCAAGGTTTTGCCAACCTTCATTGGCAAACACCTGTCTTTCAAACCAAGACACAGATAAACTTCTTCCGTTGCCTCAGCACTGAATTGTTTTATTTAGCTTCATATACTGGTAATTTGTTATAGGCTAGAATGACCTTGATAAATGTTCATGCAAAACATTTTGTTACTCATTTGTCAATAGCACCAGATCCTTTGCATCTAAGTGCCAAAAAATTAGCAAATAAGAATCAAATGGTTGCTCATATCCTTGTAGGTGTTTGAGGGACCAAAGCCATTCAGCTTTAACAAAGAGCATGAGTTGCTTTATTGTATTGCACTAGTGAGACATTTTCTGGCTTTGAGAGCATTGAAGTCTGAAGCAAAATGCTTTATAGAATCAGATTCAGTAGCCCTGGAAGCAGAGGCGACATGTCTGCACCGGGTTGCTGCCAGGAGACTCCCTGCTGAGCCACGGAGCTTTATTAGCCTGAGTACAGATGGACCAACTCAGTTGTGCGTCTTCCCAGGCACAGCCTGCATCCCTGCACAGCACAATGCCGATGGTTTACACCCTGGAATGCTCTGCTAGAAATGGCTTTGAAGACCTGGATCCACCTGGWGCCTTGGGGATGTCCCTTCAGAGTCCTGTCAGAAGAGAAAAACTTGCCATAGTAGCTGATGGAAAGAGAATYACAGAGCTGAAGATGGGATTAAAGTTACACTTCTTAGCAGTGGTTTGTAATGTAATCTTAGAAATATCCAGATATGCTGTTGACTGATCCTACTGGTGAGCTGTGCAAACAAGAGGTGAAGACTGTTGTCTAGAAGACTGAAAAACACAGCAGATCTTCATCTCTGACTATGAGGACCTGAAGCAGAAATAGTTAGTAATGGGATGGTAGTTTGCAATGTGTGGGTTTTTATYATAATGCTTTGGATATTGATCTATACCAAAATATAATAGATTRAAAACAAGATTTCATGTCCAGAAAAGGAGCAAATGCAAATAAACTGTTTCTGTTGCTTCTAGTGGGAATGAAACATTTATAAATTTTCTGCAGAACTGCTACATTTTTCTTCTTTTGCTTCGGAGCCTGCCAGATAACCCATCTATTGTTTGTTCTATGCTTACCTTGGAAAGCAGCCAACGTGTAAACACAGCTCACTAGAAAACTACAATTTATGTGACTTTTAAAGTTGTTATAAACTTGTGATACTTGCTGATGTGTAAGTATGTTTCAGAGTGCTGTGTACTCCTGACAYAAAGGCAGCTCTGCAAAATTTCAAGTTCTGAAATGGAATTTTCCAATTAAATGGCTAGAACATTTTTAATGTTATTTGCAAATGTTTTTTTTCTTTGATATTTGTCTTGGAAATACATTTTAGAAAGCCTGAGGCAGTTGCACAGACTCAGAGGCTTGGCAGGGTTGTATTCYGTTGATAATAGCAATTTATCTTTATTATTATTTTAAAAAATAGTGACATAAATTTGTCTGTAGGTGCTCTTCTCCATCTCTTGTCTAAGTACTGTTGAGCCAGAATGACTTACATGGTGGGCAAATGAAGATAAGTGTCTAGTATTTCTTTTCAGCCATTTAACAATTCTGAGAGTAGATAAAACTCATAATCTGATCTTGCAACTGATTTTAGGTGGAAACTCACTGGCTTCAGTAAGTTTGCTTTTGGGATTTTTAGCATGGGGCCTGCTGAACTTTTTTAACATAATGTGCTACTGGAAAAAGGAATAAAGTTCTTCAGCAATTGTTGCTCTATAGGTGATGACTGTCACAGTATTAAAGATACCAAAAAAGAGAAAAGCTGCATTGGGTAAATAAAACCACACTGCTGTAATATCCATCCAGAATCAAATTCATTTGCAGTATACATTATAGCTGGAAAAGGAGGAATTATTTGGATTAGTATATTCTGTTTTAAAATTGAGAGAGGTTTTTGTAAAGGATTGTCACAAATGCAGAAGTCTCAATGAAACTTTTTCCMAGTTGGGTGCCTTGCTTAAGAACTCTGAAAGTCTTAGACAACTCCCCCCTCCCCTTTTATTTTCATAATTGCAGTCTCTGAATAATATGAATAAGCATAAACTGTCATACTGTTACTGTCCTGGTGACAGTCACTGGTTTTCATAGATTATTTGAGTTTTGTTCATATGCCTTTCAGATATTTCTTCTGAGTTGTTAACCTGATGAGAAAATTCTGTCTTGATGAGGGCAAAAAAGCCATTAGAAGTTTCATGGATGTATCCTTCTCTGAGAGTGATTTTTAGTTCAGTGCCAGTGGCAGAGATTTAAAGATATTCCTCTGAAAACTACTAGTTTTCTATTTGAGTAACTGTTCTTCAGCATGAAGTCCTTTATTTCTGTCCCCCCACTGAGGATTTTATTGTGAAATAGACACTTCTGAAATTATAAATGTCACCCCTTCCCACCAAGAATAGCTCTGAGACGAAGTGTTGGGGTGCTGTATGCAGGGAGAAAAGAAATTGATTTATTAGTTTGTTTGTAACATCTCCAGTTACAAAGTGGAACATTTTATCTGTTTTTCATAATTTTCACTTGGATTTGTTATCCGTCATTGTCCGTCAGCTTTTTCGTCTGCTGTGGACTTTGAGAACCAGAGGGCTTAGATTTGTCAGCTATTGACCACAAGTAACTTTTTTGAAAAATAGACTGGGTCTCAAGCTGACCTGCAGGTTTTATATAAAGTACTTAATAAACCCCTAAAACTGGCACTGCTCCGTGTTCATTGCAAGGTTATGTTGGTTTTTTTGTTTGTTTCTTTTATTTAAAGACAGGATGGGAGGAATACAGCAGCTGTTTTTCATCTGCCAAACCTATTCTTGATGACTTGTCAGCCAGGGCACTCTGTTTATATTGGTTGTTGTTTAATACTGGCTTGTGAGGCCCCTGCAGCTTGATGGATAGTGCAGAGCACAACTCGATGCATGGAAAGCCATGAAGAAGTAATTCAAATTTTTGTCTGTGCAATATGCATAATAAAAAAAAAAAATTAGGTAGCTTTTGGAAGTAAAAGCTCTTGTGCAGATCTTCCTACAGCCACTCAAATTTGTCAATTCATCTAGATTTTCTGATTATAGTAAGAAATAAAAGTGAGCTGCTTTTCCATAAATCATTCTTTTTTGGTTTTTTTCAGGAAGCAGCTGTAGCTATTGCATGATACCCTCATACAAATGATTTCAAATACCTTAGCTCATGCTCTCATTCAAGCTTTATTGGTCTAATGGTTGTCTGGAGCAACAGAGGAAAGAGAACAGGTAAATGAGGGTGAAAAAGCATCAGACTGATTTGATGTCTGTATCCTGACTGAATTATCTGCTTACAGTGTCTAAAGGCTATACTGCAAAGAATCTCAGCCAGGATTTCTACATTTGGAAAGACACAATTACTTGGAAGAGCAAATTCAATATTCTATTAAATTTTTTATTGAATTATAATACTCAGATTAAGTCTTGGCAAATAAAAGAGATAATATATTGTAAGATGCAGCAATAATCATATTTGATTTGTAATATTTACGGAAATTGTTCATTAAGTATTGTACTTTTTATTTTGTGCATGTGTAAGCTAATATCTGCTATTCTGTTAAGCAGAGTCAGGGGTGTGGCTTGTGATGGTAATTACCTTTTATTGCCCTATCCTATATTGTTTTATGATGCATGTATCTCTTAAGTTTTTTTAATGTAAGAATTGAATAAAAAGGAAGTAGTTTTAGTCGTCGAGTGCCTTTTTCTTCGCATATTTTTTTTAGCGATAGTGATCTGTGCCATATTTGTATGTCCTTAAAATACTGAAATGCCCAAACGAAGAAATAAAATGTAGTTCATGAGGAGTTCTGAGGTGACTGAGGGAGCTTTTTGTCTATATTGTGTGGCTTCTGATTAGAGTGGATATCTCTGCAATTAATAATTCAGCTTCCTCCTGTCATTCCTTCCCCTCTAACCTCTTCTATTTCTTCAGTTCTTTTAACTGAGGCACAAGTGAGAAGTTATGTGATCAAAGAGACTGGGTGAGTTGTAGATCTGGAAACACAACTGAGTCAGTCTACACAAACTTGCTGTGAGCAAGTTTCTTTTTAAAATACAGTTCTACGTAGAAACTAGTTTCTTGCTCTGGGTGCAAGAATTGATAAAAATTTCCTTTAAATGCTGTTATGGAAGAAAACCATGAAATACTCAAATAGAAAAGCACGGTGATTCTGTTGGACTTGAAACGTTCTGCTAGGATGTGTCATTTCCACTGTAAGTTTGCTTGCTTAGCTGATGTTTTGTCGCTTCACTACCTGCTCAGACCTCTCATTATTTGCATCACTAGAGCTGGGAAGGTTTGCCCGCTCTCTGGTCTAGATGATTTTGTTTAGTAACCTAAAAAAAAACAGTGAACAAGTAAAAGTTTGGGTCATTCATTTGCTGGTTGGTTTAATGGACTCCTCAGTAGTTGGCAAACTTTGTTCCCCTCTTGCCCACCTCCTGGAACTTCAATTTACATCACCTAGATCATAGGTTTTAAAAATTGTTGTGAAAATTGTATCTTCTGATTTGGAAATTATGTTTCTGAATGCAAAATTGAAGATGGGAGCTGGAATTTCCAGCTTACCTATTTCACTTACCCCACTCAGAGGAAATGCAGAAATAAGTTAAGTCAGTTTGTGGTTAAGTCTGGGCTTTCTTCACAGAACTGTGAGAGAAGAGGCATCACTGGCTGTCTCTGTGAGTTTCTGCTTGATTTTAATTGGAGATGTTTACCTTTTCTACTGGAGGGAGCATTAAATCCAGTGCCTAGTATCCCCCATTCAGGTTTTGAAGACTAATGAACAGTTTTATCACCCATGCTGATTGAATGGAAATGTGCTGACCAATAATAGTACACAGTTACTTTATTGGCAATAAGGAGCATTTCTTTATTTTTTTCAGTGGTGTAATAAACCAGAGTTGCTCACTTCATAATACTAAGTGTTTGAAAACTTCTCTATTTATCAGGCAGCTAGCTCTGGTTGTTCAGGTAGTATTGCTCAATGCTGTRCTGAGGTTAAACTCTTATTTTATGCTGAACCTGGAACATGAATTAACCTGTTTGTACAAGAACTTCGAATTAGCCAGGAGTTGTTAAGGAARTGTGAATAGTGTGGTGAGTCTTGACTATGCTGAAACTTCTAGATTTCTTAAGTTTAGAAATTTTTTGTTTCTTATCAGATAAACTTATTTTGCATCCTTTGCTCACTTACAAGCCACAGATGCAGTGGTGAAGAAAAGTTTTGTTGTAGAGAACAGGCTGTTTAAAAAAAATCATCATCATCATCATCATCATCATCATCATCATCATCATCATCATCATCATCATCATCATCATCATCGTCACAATAAGCTGTGGTTTGTCTGTCATTTCAGCTGTCCCTTCAATAAAAGCTTTTACATGTTAAACAAAACAAGCCAAAATCTGATCACAGGAAGGTACCTTTGCTTTATGTTACTAGGCAAATTATTTTGTTTGCATAGAATATCGAAATAATTTCAAGTAAGTATTCTAATAAAAATGTAGTTTACAAAAACTGTTTGGGAAAGTATTTTGTCCCCTTGTGGCCAAGAATTTTTCAAATTAACTGAAATAGAAAGAAAAAATTGTATTTAAGGAATTACTGTTTCCAGTTACCTGGAGACAGATCATGTTTTCCTTCTGCTATGGCAACAAGAACACGTGAAGTACAGTACCCCAATAACCTGGAGTTCTGCCACGAAATAGATGAAGAACTATGAGCCCAGTATGCTGGTGCTGTCTTTATCACTGTTTGCAGCTTTCAGTCTGAATTGTAAAATCATTTTTACTGTTTCCCAACTGCTCTGACCTACACAGCAAATGGAAAGTGGCTTTAAGGTACATAAAGGTCATCCTACATGTTAAACCCAGTGTTGAGAGTGATTGCTGCATTAGAAAGAGATAGCTGTCAGCAGCAGTAAGGGAATACTTCTGTATTTTGAAAATGCCTAGGTTCTCTTCAGGCTTCCTGTTGAATCCTTTAATTCATTCCTTGGGTGTTGCATCTCTGACATGAGTCGGCTCCMGTTTTCTTTGTTTTGACATTTTTCACATTTGTTTCAGATCATTTTGAAAGTCCTCATTAAGTACTCTTTCTTTGGCTGTTTTTTAATGTTTTGAGGTTGTGGRCATGTATTTTGCATTGATTTGTGGCTGTTACATGTCCTGAATGCAGATGTTSGATTTGGGATTGCGGACATATCTTAGAGACAGTTTGTTTCTTTCTAAGGTAGGTGTTTAGGGGCTGAGGAATGCAAAAGGACAAAAATAGAGTCACTTCCCTGTTGTCTTTAGTGATAGAAGTCTGGGATGGTAAAGTGGGTACAACAGCCTGGGTGTGCAGAGCCTGGCCTGCCCCAGCTGTGTGCCAGCCCTCATCCTCCACCCTTACAAACTTGTGCACTGCATTTCTCCCTTTCTGCCCTTCATTGTGGTGGAGGTAATTCAGAGACAGAGTCAAAGTCTGTCTGTTATTCTAGATAAATGCCTGTGTACATGTGTGAAGATATATCATTTGTTATATAGAAGCAATAAGGAAAATATGGTATTTATCACACTGAAAATGTGGCYTTAAGAGTGATAAATGGATCAGTTGAGAACACACATGGTATCTTTTGTGTCTAGAAATAAACACCACAGTGTTTAACCCACTGGAATGCACTGTAACTTAYAATGTATACACTGGAATGTTAAAGAAAGTACTGCTGGGGTGCTGGTTGAAAAAGAGAAATTCAGAACTTCCTCAGATCTTTTCCATAGCTCAGATACTTTCATCTAAAACAAACAAATGAAAAAAGCTTTATGAGWCTGTCTTTCACAGAAAATACAAAAGAAATTTTTTTCCTTGCATCTTTGCAAGGTTGTGCATAATAATTTGAAAGAAGGACTAGTGTAAACTGTTAAAAGGACAGCCCCTAAATAAGTGACCCAAATTGCTTTCCTAAGAGTCTAGAAGGATGACAGAGCAATGTCTCCTCTCATTAGCTCTGTGGGTACCTGTTTGCAGCAGTCAGGCATTTGGAACTGGAGCRTGTCCTCCATCCCTCTTGTCTGGCAGCCTTTTGGAGCCGATGTGTCTGTCTGGCAAATGTCACTGCATCTGACTGATGCTCTGAGAGCCTCACAGAGGACCAGAGCAGCTGGCTAGAGCCTCACAAACTCATCTTCTGTGTCTGCTCGTGGGTTTTACCTGTCTTCAAGCTATTTTGAGTTGTTTAGATGTGTTTGTTCCTCAAAAAATGCCTGATTCGATCAAGCACATAGAATTTTAATTCTGTCTGCTGTCTYATGCAGTAGGTCTTGAATCTTGATGTCAAGAAAGGCTCTTTCTTCTGGTCTTGCTGCAACTAATGTTGTTCTTTTTCCCCCCTTTCTATTGTTCCAGTTTTTTTCTATGTTCATTTTTTTTTTTCTTCTTCTTGCCTCTATCTTTGACTTTCTCCACAGAAGTTTGCAATAACACATAGAAAAAGTCAGGTGGAATGTTTCCTTCAATACCTTATTCTTCAAGATTCTCTTGATGTTTCAGAATGGATCCTGCTTAGTGCATGCATATGTGTAGACACGTGGGTATTTAGTTCCTGCTTTTGGCAGTAAAGAGAGTGCTCTGTACTCTAGATATAAATAATATGTATTTGTCCGAATTCAACTTTTATTRAGTTAAAACCTTTCTGATACTACTRTCAGCAAAMATTTGTATTTAGTGTTGCTTGTTTTACTGTGCTGCAGAAGTTGAGATAAATACAGCTTCCTATATCCTTCTTGCATTAATGAATTTGCATGGCCTCTTGTCTCGGCCTTTCTCCAAATACYGTACAGTTTAGGAAATTGTTTAAACCTAGAAGTATCTCAGAGCAGAGCTTATTTCTTGTTACTTGTCAACATGAAGTAGCAGAAGCAAAATTCATCTGCTAGCAGCCCTAGCATTGCCATTTCTTCACTCTCACATACTTTGCTGTGCAGGCATCATTGCTGTGGACATTGTACAAAACCTTGCTTGAGATAAATCATGTATGTTGTAGTACACAAGGCTTAATGGATTACTTTTCCATTGCTCATTTTAAAATTAAACCCACCAGCTTCCTGTTTTTCTTGTCCTGAAGTCCTGTCTATCTGAGTTCTTGTAATTTCTAAAATAGCCTGTCAAAAAAAGGAATTCAGTAAAGTGACTAAAAAGTGACTTCTGCTTAACCTTTGATTTTATAAACAATTGGCTGAATCCTAAATAGATGAAAACAGTCTATTTTTAGGCCCTAATTTAGAGAATTGATATTTCCACATTTGCTTTGTCATAGCTGGTCGCAGTTGCTAAATTGTGAAAGCTTGTAGCTATTACAAATGCTTGGAGGATTGCTGAGTGTTCTGCCATAATGCACTAAGAAGCTCAGTGTACTGTACATTTCAATTTATAATAAGAAAGTGTAGCTGATAGCACAGACACTGAAATATTTCAAGTCTAGACTATGCCTTAAAAACCAAAGGCTATTGGCTTTGTGGYGCAGCAAGTTGGAAAATAACTGATAAGGGCAGTTGAAGTACAGCAGACTTCAAAAAGTCATGAGTTCTCTAAGCCAAGGGGGGTCAGGAGATTTCAGTCAATGCTTGCCTGCCCTGTTGGGATGAAAAGGGACCTGGTGTTTGAAAGGGCTGGTCAGTCTGGCCAAGTTTGAATGGTTTGTGAGGGAGGTCACACTTACACCCTTGTTAGATGGAAGAAATACGTTTCTGCAACGCTGTGTTTAGCAAGAAGAAATGGGATGGTGAAATAGAAAAACAAAGTTTCCTGTCTTTAGAAAATGGTAACATWGGTACTTCRCCACAGRCARAGATAATGGCCRMAAAGTTTAATGTAGCTGGTGTTCTYTTRCACAGCTCCTTTGTACTTTTGGATAATAAAAATAACTTGCTGAAGGTTTTTGARTGGAACTACATATTGCAGTAATGGGAGGAAATTATGATGTAGCTGATATTTTATTGCCCCTTTAATACCCCAATTCACCTTACAAATCAGTGTTTATAAAATCCTTCTCTTATTGCTGCTTGGGCAGAACATTTTGGTTGTATTTGCTGTTGTCATGTGTTGTTAGCTGTGGAAAAGAGGAGGAATATTACATCAAAGCGGGCTTGCAGACTTGAAGAATTACATAATTACTTTCAGTTTGTCTCTCTAACATAATGTGAACTCTGTTTTTCAGAGCCATGGTGTCATGGAAGGGGATGTACTTTGTACTTGCACTATTCTTGGGAAGTTTCTTTGGAAGTATATTCATGCTGGGCCCTTTTCTGCCTCTGATGTTTATCTCGCCAGCCTGGTACCGCTGGATCACCGACTGCATTGTGGCCACTTGGCTCACTCTCCCTGTGGTAAGTGGCAGCTTGAGCCAAGGTCTGGGCAACGGTCCATAATCCCACAATTTAGCTTCCTCGCTAACCCTTTGGATTTTATTTGATGGTTTTTAAAGCTACTTAGGCTTTTGTCTAAACAGGCCCTARCACACTTTCTGTCTGTGGAGGCTTAGGGTTTAGCTCGGTGTTGAAAACTGTGTGCCTGTTTACAGTCCYCCTCTTCTTCCACAGTTTAATTTGTATGTCAGCTAATGCTGTGTGCTAATTTTATGCTTGACATCTCCATCCAGTGTCAGTCAGATGCAGTGAAGAGTAGGTGAAACACTAGTGAACAGAAGGAGGTTTTTTTAAAYTGTAAACTTCCTAAATGAGTTGTCTTGTAAACTCTTTCTTTGGATTCTGCTCCAAGTATTTTATTAGGAAAATTATCCACTGTTTGGTACATTCTTGTGAACCTTCACCATTCTGTTACTTAGAATTTAGCCCTTGTTACTGAATTAAAGATAAATGTTTTCAGGTGGAAAAGAAGAGCTTCCCCTAGAAAGGAGGTATTCCTCACTTAAAATGCATCAACTTTCTAGCTATATGACTCTGGAAATCAGTAACAGAGCTCTTCCCTGAATTGTTCTAAAGGAAAGGCAGTATGAATGGCATCTGTCTCTTCTTCCGTTCTCTAAAAGCCAGGGACTTTGTTCCACTTGGCCATCAGAGATTTGTTTAACTTTTTCTGAAGTAAAATGCCATTTTGGTGTGCAGATGTATGTATCTTGTGGCATAAAGGAAGTTTTATCCTTATTGCATATCAAATAATTTCTGCCTTATGTGTTTTAAGGGAGTCTGAGCTGTTTCATATTCTAAAACTTCTGTCATTTTCATCATTACTAAATGTAGTGAAATTAGGAAGACAGATGTAATCACCATAGAAGAAATAGATTGTTGTTTCTCATGATGAAATGTAACTGAGTACTGATACAGTTACAAAAGAACTCTTTCTCCCTTTGTCTTCAAATTTTTTCTAAAATTTCAAGCTCCCCAAAATTCAATACTTTGATTAGTTTRATTAGTTGCCTGGGCTTTATAATTCAACTACTGTATGGTAACTTTTGCAGTCTAGAAGTTGGATTTTTAGCCTACACTAGAGCTAAACCAAAATTATTTAAATATCTTCGTGAAAAGGATTCTGTCTTTTAAGAATCTTAGGGATTTAGATTCAGGAAAGGAGTCTCAAAAAGGTTTTGCATCCAACCATTTTGAGGCTCAGACCTTGTCTGCTTTAGTTTTCTATCCTTACTGCATTCTTAGTCAGGAGAAGCAAGTTCTTGGTTTGTGTCTCCAAACAATAAAGTGCTGTTGTACCAGTTGGACTCCCAACAGGGAAACTCTGACCCTGACCTCTGTGATGTAAGAAATTTCCACCTTCCTCACTCYGCTAGCACATTTTATTTCCTTTCTAGGAGTGTCAGCAGGGTGGGACGGTGAGGTGGGTCTCAACTGTTTCAGTTTAGTTTGGCATATACRAGGCACAGAGTTGGCAGAAATAGGAACAGAAGTTATTTTACTTTCTAGGGCTCTGTTTAAATCCCTAGTGTTTGTTCTTTTTTTTTTTTTTTCTCTTTGAGGAAGAATGGGAAGAGAAGGTAAGTAGGTAATTTGAAGGCCTTTTTATGTTAAGGCCCATGGAGGTCCTGTGGTGTTTTGCTGGTTTCTTTTTCTGTGCTGACTGAGTTGGACAGTGTGCTGGCAGTGACTCTGACCATAAGRGCAATAAATATTTGTGCAGCCAATCTCTCCTTAGATTACCTGCCAATTTATAATCCCTACTGACTCACTTATATTCCTACATGATAGTATTCCTGGAAAACCAGGGAGAGGTAAGTTTAATGCAGTGATGGTAATAGAGTGCTTTTTAAGAAGTGCTGTTTAATTGTTGTTTCCTCTTCCATTAAACAGCTATTACTGCAAAAAAGCTGRCTGCTTTATTAGGAAACAGTCAGAAGTTTGTTTACCAGTTGTGAGTGAATAAGTGAAATTATATAATTCAAATTAATTTTTATTGCTAATRGGGTGATGCTTTTCTTCTGGGAGTAAAGCCATAATACTGAGATTCTATTTCTAGGCCTTGCTGGAAATGGTGTTTGGTGCCAAGGTGGTTGTCACTGGAGATGGATTTGTTCCTGGAGAAAGGAGTGTCATTATCATGAACCATCGCACACGAATGGACTGGATGTTCCTGTGGAACTGCCTGCTGCGATACAGCTACCTCAGACTTGAAAAAATCTGTCTCAAATCCAGTCTCAAAAGCATTCCGGGATTTGGTATGTCACTAAACCATTTCATTTGAAAGGAAAGTATGTTTAAATTATGTCCAACGCAGTTCATAACCTGCTAAATGACATAGGTTTAAATTCTGTTTCAGTATTTAAAAAAAAACTTGTGTAAAATATGTGGCATGTAGAGCAATTAAACCATAAATCTCTAGAGGACACCTGGATTACATGCCTAAGCATTTCTTTTTTMAGATATTACGTGTGCTGCTGTTGCTTCTAGGTAAAAATATTTCTGCTTTACATATTGAAAGCTTTTTTCAAGATGATGAAAAATGGTTTTCAATTTTTTCAAAGCCTCTTTCAACATTGTGGTTTGGGTGCTATTTCACCCCACATTGCAAATGCTCTCATCAAGCTTCTTTCTTCATTATCCAATGTATATTATKGTGAAGATTAGGGGGAAAAATGCTCTGTAGGCAATTGCAAAGTTAATGGTTCATTTTAATAACTAATTTTAAATTGAACTTGGCTATGCAAAATATGCTGTACAGGATATGAAATCATCAGGATTTACAGTGATGTAGGCTGGAAACAGATCAGAGTTGCACGTATTCAGAGAAATCATTTCAGATAGACCAAAAATYGTTGCACAAATAGTTTCTGAATAAATAGGCAGACTTATCTGAAATAAAAGCATCTCTGCATTTTATTTATCTGTTAAATTTATTTGCTYGCTAGTTTTATACAAAACTACCTTAGGGAGGATATGCGTCAACTTTATGATGTCGAAAGAGTAACCTTATTTATGGTTGCCTTTTGTCAGGCCATTTATCTGAACAGATAATTTTGGCAGGATTCCATACTGAGGGGCTCTCCTCCTGTTGCATTTTATTGCATTCACTTTTGCATTGTGTTGCATTCAGTTCTCTTAAGTAAGGTCAACAACTAGGTAATGTACTTTTTTTTTCCCTAACAGCCAAATGTTAAGGTCAATTTTACTTGACAAGAGACAAATCTCTTTTAATGTGRCAGGAGATGAGAAAATACATATTTGGGTATCTTTATTACACAGCAGAGATGCTTTGAAATCTTGGAATCAGCTTCCTATGCAACTTTTTAAAGCAATGATGGAAGATGAAATCAGGAGCATAATGAGGAAGATTCATAGATTTCTCTCTTCAAAACTAACATTTGTTTTGTTATTWAAAAAATATGTATGTGTGCTTGTTAATGCCTTTAATGAAATCAGAAGGTCAGSTCCAGGGGCTTGGATACTAAGCTAGCCTGGCAAAATTTGTTTTCTGAAAGTGTGTTAGGAGCTATTTAGAGATTGATTTTTTTTATTTTTTAAAATTCAATTCTCAGTTCTCTGCATAAACTGAGCACATTTCATAGATTTGATGAGTGGGCTCAGGCAGATGGACCTTTTTTAGGTCAATATTARCAGATCATGATGCCATCTTTGCTCGTAGTCTGATGTAGTAGCTTAAGCCACTAACAAAATTCTGGGCTCATGCTCCACTTTGTAATGTAGAGGTGACACAGGCAGACATTTGCTCCTGTTGTTTGTGTTACAGGATGACAATTTCTGGTGGTAGAGTGGACACCTGGGTCTGTAGTATTGTAAACCAATATTTTATGCCAGATCCCCAAGAACCCTTCACAGTATGTGGACCTTGAGGACTGGTTCCATTATTGTGAATTATAGCTTATTTTTCAATGAATTGTTAATGTTGGGGTATTAATCACAGGAGGGGAGTTCAGCTAAACTGCATCCTTCACTCAGGCCATGATTTTATGTCCTAAAATTCTGAAAGATAAGCTTCTGTTTTATCATGGTGTATTCTAAAAAGAGGYCTTAGAAATGTGTGTCTCTGTGTTCAGTCAGGCTGTGTTTCGGGTGGTAGTTTCTTGCAAAAATTAAAGTATTCTGTATAGCCATGTAATTTGGGGATTGTTGGAAAGTGAGACTCTTGGATTAAGTGAAGATGGATGGAAAAAGATGAATCTGTGTAMATTTTATTGGGGCAGTACCGCTGCAGAGAATGGTGTGTAAAGAGGACAACCCTGAATCTCATCAGTGACAGTAGAATTTCTCCTCTTGGCCTATCTTATGTGATAGACCCTTAATAAGTATTTTTCAGGTTTGGAGTTTGTTTTTTAAGTTGTGCCCTATGTGTTTTAACTAAAAGCTTTATTTTTGAGCTTGTAAAAGCCAGAAGATCACTTGGAAATCAACCAGTTTTAGTGCACTGCATATTTTAGATGTTGATCATTTAAGAGATAATGTTTGTGGATATTCAGTGAGCTTCTTCCATCATGTCTTTCAGTTTTWTCTTTTCATATATTTGTATGGATTAGTTGTATTTAGTCGAAAGTATAGGATTAGAGAAATTTGATACACTGCCTAAATGTAACTTCTAATAAAGCTTAACCTAGTGGTAATCATGCTTTGTGTTTCAGAAATACTTGAGTGAATATACAGTTTTTCTTTCAGTGCAATATTTTTGTGATCTTTCAAGGGCTTTTTTTTTAACAAGTATTACATTTAAAATTATATTTAGGATCAGGTTTCTAATGCAAACCTTTCATTTCCATGTTTGTGAAAGCCTTGCTGTATTTAGCATAGCACTTGTGTTGTCATAAGTTGTTTCCCATTTGGGTATAAAAATAGGTCTGTGAGAGATTATGCTCTTTCAAGTGGCATATATGATAGGTGAAGGGCAAAGCTGGGAGTGGAAATAGATCCAGAGTTCTTGTGGCCCCCTTTGTAGGTTAGAAGTGTAAAGGTATCAGATTTAATGAGTCTGTATTACAAGTAGGCAGTTATTTTCTAGTTAATTATAATTAAAATCAGAGGATTCAGTATTTTAAGGAAACACATTGAGTCATTTATCTAGTTCTTAAGTTATTAATTCTTTGCATTCCAGTGTATGAAAAAGCCCCTTAAAATTGATTAAAGGTGATCTTTAAAAAAAGCAGTCAAAGAAAAACAGATGGTCCTTTCTTCCTGGAACTGTAGCTTTGGCTTGATGAATTGTGTGCAGTAAAGTTTTCAAAAAGAGATATTACGTTTCAGTAATCTCAATTTCAGAAACATTCTTGCAGCATTTCAGTACATCTTGCCAAAGCTGGCGTCTCCAGGGAGCACTACTCTGCTCTTGGCTGTTGCTGCAGTTTCTCATCTGACATCATCAGAAGCTACTGACACATTCTGCAGTATCAGTTTTCAAGGAGAATTTCTAATGGCATTGACAGTTTCCTGCACAGTCTGACATGGCAGGACTTCTCTACAGTGCTTGTAATAGATAGGAACAATTAATATCCTCATCTGTTCTCAATTAATACTACAGGTAATGGTGCAGTTATGTTCAGAATGTGCTATGGAATAAATACAGTCCCAGTAGGTATCAAGGAACATACAAGGTAGTGTCAGATGACCACATAATCAATAGAAGAAAGTTTTAATTTTTTTCTTAATAGCTTCATTTGTGAAAGTCTTGTTGTGATAACCAGTAAGACTTCACTGGACATAGATAKGTGTTTTAATGATGGATAATTTGAATGTGTTGGTTGAGCTAACAGTAATATTTCGATTTTAGTGGTTAAATGGGCCTCAACAGGTATGTGAAAGATAAATTAAAATTTGGGTTTAATTTGAGCATTATCAGATAAAATTATGGAAAAGTGAGAGAGRGTGACCAGAGGGACTAGTGTCAGTGCATGGCTGCTATATGAGATAATATTAATTCTAGTTTTGYTTAATGCAGATGGAAAATATCAATATCATTATCAGTGTACAAATGTAAAGTATRCAGCTGTTGCAGGCACCATTGATGGACATATCTTGAAGACTTCCCTGTTTTGAAAAGGCTCACTGAGACTGCTAAAGCAGKCAATTATAGTTGAAGCAGACTGGGACAGGAACAGGTATGAAATGGACACAGKGATGAAGAAGAAAGAGGAGAATAAGCAAAGCTGTCAAGCCTGGAATAGTTAGGAGCAGAGATAACTGAGTAACTGTCCAGGTCCTCATCTCTGRATTCAACTTACTCTGTGACTAACATTGCTCTCAGAGAAGATTGCAAGATGTAGGAGCTTTTTCGTAGACGTTTTTCACTCATCTGTTCACTCACGTGTTGTAGCTCTCAAAGGCTCAAGTTAAGTGCCGGGGGGAAAAAAAAAGGACTTTTGCTCTATTTCAGCATTGGGCTTAGCCCCACCAATCTTTTACTACACGTCAGTTGATCCATTATAGCTGTCCAAGTGAGCGAGCCTCGCCTGAAGCAAGCTCAAAGTAATTTGAGTCATCTTAGTGTTCAATGAAGCAGGGCAAAACAACTCAAATTATCCTGCCTTTGCCACGGGCTAAGAGCAGGCACACCGACAGCTATGATGGATCAGCTACCATGAAGTAAAATATTGTTGTCACTAAGCCTAGAAAATTTTAACACTTTACTCAATTGGAGTGTAGCTAAAGCAGCACGCTCTGCAGGATCAGTACACATTTATATTGGCATGGAAGTGTTTGTGCTGCCACATCTACTTCCATAGGTAGTGATGGAAATGTTTTGGCATAAAGCTTCTTTGTTCAGGCTATGGCTGGATTTACATTAAAATTCTTACCAATAGAGCATATTAGTTAAAAAAACTAGAACTGTAACCTGCTGAACTTTCCAGTACAGTTCCTGTCTCAAGTATCTTACATTAAAATGGGCTGAAATGAGAGGTTCGAGGAGCTGTGTTTTGTCTTCTAGCAATTCAATTATGAGCTGCCAGACTTAATTACCCCAGAGTTGTTATCCTATGTAATTYTGGAAGTAGGAGTTGAAAAGTATGCTTTCTAACGGAAAACACAATTATTATTCTACTAGTTATTCCTGGTGAAGGCTCTCTTGAAGAAGTTTTAAGTGTGAATGAATGTTTATTACTTTGCAGCAGAAATGCAGCTTAAGTTGGCTTTAACTTTATATGCCTTTTTTTCTTTTTTTTTGGTAGAGAAGAAAAGCTTAGGGGCCTGTTTTCCAGGTTGTCTCATGGAGGAAAGGCATAATAGGTTTCTCCCAACCCTGTCCGGGAGGAAAAAAACCCCACAACCAAACCTAGAAAGATTAAACTTTCCTTAATCTTCCTGTATAATGACTCCATTTGTTCTCTACCCTTTTTCCTCTCTAAAATGCACATCCGAAGTGTGAGATCAGATACTAACTTCTTTCATTCTCCCCATTTTACAGACAGTAAGGGATGAAGGGAGAGGTTATTTTGTACAAGCTCACAGAACAACTAACAGCAGAATTAGGTTGGCATGTTTTCCTGACTTGCATTCCTTTGCTGTTATCAGTGGGTTATGTAGCATCTGTATGGCTCTGCTCCTCAGGCTGGGTACCTTTCATGGTCCTCCATGGAGGAGATGGAGCMTCTGAAGCATCCGCAGGCCTTTGGAAGAGCAATTTCATTGTAGAGCCTCTCCCCATTCCTGACTTGMAGTTAGGATGACACATCCGTGGGAGCGTCTCACACTGTTCGGTAGAGCCTGCTGTTCCTCCTCACAGTCTCACAACTAGAGGTTGTTTGCATCATGTCTTTGGAGATTTTGGAGTGACGTGGGGCTTTTCTCCAGATACATATTGGGCAAGACTCATCTTTTTTCATACTTAGGTTTTCATGTGCTGTTTCACCTGCATTGATGTATTTTTAAAATGCATCAGAAAAAGCAACTTTCCAACCATCCCAGAGGTTTAAGCCTCTGCTTTAGTTCGCTTTACTTTCAAGTGATGTTAGGTTATTCTGATTTTACACAGTGCATCAAATCAGATAAAATTYGGAATATTATTTAAGATAGATACTGTAACTGAAGAGGTTTAATAGTCCATAATGACATTTATAGCACCTTCTAAGTAGCACTAATATAATAGTAGAGTTAATCACCTAATTGTCCATATTCTATAAAAATGGCATAATTTAGGAAATGAAATGAATCTTTGAATATAAAGTGTCCAAATTATGTCTTCTGAACCATGATTAAGACACTAATATTGAAAGGATACTTCCCAAGATGATGGTATCTCTGTGGGGGCTTTATATACATACATATCCTGCTACTACTGTAATGTATTATCATAGTTGCTTTCACACACTCTATGTGTGTTCCTTGGCTGAGAGATACCAATTCTTCAATGGAATATTCTTTCTAGAAGATTCCACAGTTGCATTTTCATAGGTAAAACATAGTAATGCCACTGTATCTGACTAGCTTGTTCTTGCCCTGACAAGGGTGTCTTGTACTGCAGACCTTGTTTGAAGAAGCTTCTAATTCTGTTCTAAGGAAACAATAAGCTAAAGCAGAGGTTTGAACTGGCACATCCTATATTCTTCCACAAGAGAATGAAGCAGAGCAAAGGAAATGCAGAAAGCATTCATATTGAATGTGACTTCAATGAACATAAAATTTAGAATAATTTGGTACTGAAACAAATGCATGAGAACTATGGGGAAGTAAAAGGTAAACTAATCAGAGCAAGACCAGAATATTTTTCTTTTTTTCAGTTTTCTTGATAAWCCGTGTTTCTAACATGGCTGTTTGTTAATTTGTTTTAGTAAGGTAAAAATGTTTAGGCTCCACTTACATTGGAAGGGTGCTGTTCTGTAGAATACATGGAAGAGTACATGGGAAATAGATGGATGAAAAATATAGTCTGGGCATAAACTGGACATGGACATAAAAATAGTTTTTAAACAGGTGTAGATTAATGTTCATAGTCTAATAGGGCAAGGCAGTAGCAAAAGTATSGTGGTTTATGAATGGACACCTCACAAATAGATTGAATCAAAATAATAAATAGACTGAATCAGATGATTCACTGTAAAACCAGGAGCAGTACTATGAATTTAGATTTGTGAATTTTATCTCTTACTTTATCTCTAGTTTTGTAATTTGCTCGAAGAATTCACCCAGTCAGATAGTAATTGTTCAATTCATTATACTCCTATTAACTAAATTATTGGAAATGAGCATGGTTAAAGAARACTTGCCAGGAGCAGAGATTGTACTTTGCGAGATAGTTTCAAGAAGCATTGTTTTCTTTATTTTCCTAGTTTATTTACTTAAACCATTACATTAAATAAAAAAAAATAACTTGCTTTGGACTTTTAAACATAAAACTATCTAGGAAAAAGGAACAATATCAAAATGGCCAGTTCAAATTGAATTTACAGAAATGTGCTTATCAGTCTACACTGATTAAAACTCAGCAGTGTATATACATAGTAACTTTACTTCTTGGCTTCCTATGTGATTTTCTGTGTGCCAGCATCTTTTCAATATCTACAGGTCTTTGAAACAGGGAACATTCAGAGTTGCGTATTTGTTGCCTTGTGGTAATTTTATGCAGCAAAACGCTTGGAGTAACAAACTGTTAATGGGCCCAATTACTTGTGTACAGTGGGATCATGAGCTTCTGAGTGATTTCCCTTATTAAGTCTGGATGTCTGGTTCCCTGATGCCTCAAAAGCCCTGATCAGGACCAGATCCCTGTTGRATACAGGCACACTGAATAAGGCTTTTATTGTTGACCAAGATAATGGTATGAAAAAACAGTAAATAATGCAGTGGAAGAAAAGAGAGAGGGTAAATTAATATAACAGCAAAATCCCATAGTTAGGCCTTCTACCTTCCCATTTGTTTCTGTAGCTTTGAATCATTTATTGAATTTGTTTGCAGGGGGTTTAGTATTATTAATTGTTCTGTTACATTGCTGCAGGAAATACACAGTTACCATTTTCTGGATATGTGTGTGTGTGTGTGTGTGTGTGTGCTTGCTTTCAGTATCAGCCATAATGTCCCTCTTTGAGATGTGACATTTTGGGGGATATCCAATTTCTGAGGTTATGTTCATAAAATTGTGATACAAAACCAAACAAAGACTTTTTTTTTTTCATAACTCAGCTCTTTTTCTCTTTTTTCATTGCCACATCCATCCTTGGTATCTGTTTACTTCCAAATTACCTTTGCAATGAAAACACACTCAAGATTTCAGCTTTGAGTGTTGTTTTCTTTCAAAGGATTTCGGGGTAAGGAAAAGAGAAGTGCAGGGCCTTAGAATTTAAAAAGCTTTAGACTTGGAGCTAGCATTTTTAATRCAATGCTACAAATTCTTGACCTGCATAAGCTATAGTTTGCTTTATCCCCAAGGCAGTAAGGAAATTCTGATGTACGGCTCATCTCTCTAGTTCAATAGCAGACTTTTCTTTTTGTGCAAGAGCTTTTCTTTTTCTGTGTAGCATTACATCCTAATAGGATACATATCATTACTGTGTCTGTGTTCCTAGAGATTTTAAGCTGCCTTGTTTATTTTTTCAGCCCTGAAAAGTTGATTTAAAGGTCAATGTGGCTAGCTATTCTCTCTGATAGGTTTTTCCACTGCTGTTTTGCAATTTTGAGCAAGAGCTGTGCAGTATGATGCTTTTTGTATGCTTTTYCAAGCAATGTTAGTCATCCAAAATGTCAGCTCCTCTAAGAAGATTATGTTAGCAAAGAAATGGAGTTGCATTGTTATGGTTTCTTTAGCTTTGCTGTTTCTCTGCTGTGTTTTTGTAATCAATGATTTCTTAAGAATCTGCAAATCCAAAGGCAAGCCATTTTTCCCCAGTCAAGTAAATGCTGCCTTTGCTAAGGAAGATTTCTGTTGTCCAGGAGCTTTTAGATAACMAAAAATGCTGTGCAAAAAGAGCAAAGTATATTTAATTTTGTTGAACAATATGTTGACCTAAACTGAGCAGCAAGTCTCACTGCAGTCTGCACATGAGAAGGTACTGCCTTCTGGTGCTTATTCATAAATCTTATTGATTAGCAAAACCTTTCATTCTGCCCATTGATTTACTGAATTCCTCCCATTTCTCCATGCATTCCTCTTTGGCTCCTGCATAATGTTTTGGACTTGTTTCGTGTTGTCTCTGCAGCAGCACAGTGCAGGCAGACAGACTGGAATGAAATCAAAGCAAAAGCCTCTTTTGCTATGTTTAAAGGCAGTCATCTGTGTGTGGTTTTCCTTTCCCACTTGACACTGGTGGAATGATGTGACACGTGAGCAGCGGGCACTGTCCTCAGTGGTGCAGGAACCAGGGTTTTGTAGAAGGCMGGAATTCATGGTTTTGTTGCTTTTCACTGGAGGCCTTAAAGCTTGAGCAAATGTGGAAATTTTCCCACTGTCATAGGTGGTAAAATGGCTTGACCCAGCATGCTGTGCTGGGCAAAGTGAGAACCAAACCTGGGCCCTTTACTCTTAGTCATCTACTTGTTAGATAATCTCTTCTTATTTGAACAGTCAGGACTGTTTTATCTATTTTGATATACACTTAAAGATAGACACATTCTTCCAGAACACTGGATGTTATTTATTGAAAAGGTTAGAAAATCAAACCTGTTGTTTATCTTAAAAATTGGATTCCTCCCAACTCCTTTCCSACTCCTTCTCCCTGACATCGCACTGTCATTACATTACTGCCTCTGTTTAATTATTCATGGCCCATATATAACACCACCACTTAGATCAGGAGTGGGAAACTAATGCACTCTATCCTCTGCTTTTTGCAGTTTAGTCAGGGTAAAGTACAAGTCACCCAAGCAGCATCTTTTGTATTAGCTAAAGGTTTATAATTTGATGTTCACAGTGCTATTGAAGAATGATAGCTAGAGTGAGTTTATGTGCAAGTTTCAATATAATTTGAAGCCTTGTGCTGCATGAAGAAAGGTAGGAGAGAGGATGGGATCTGGCAGTGAGGTTTTTTCCATATTCCCTTTATTACAGACCAAAACCACTCCTAAGGAGCTGCTGACCTGGGAAAGAATCAGCAGGCTTCCTAAGTGAGCATTTATTTTGCTTCTAGCTTCCATTTTTTCAGCCTACAGACTCTGCTGCAATAAGAACACACGGACTGAATAATTTAGGCCTGATGTGTGATACCACACAATAAAATGGCTTAGCACAGTACAGGCTTTCCATATACTTACTTAGGTGTAGTATCCTGGGTACATAAAATGTACAAAAGGTCGAGGTTGAGGGTGAAGAATGATTGGAAAATACCAAAACCACAGCAGAACTTTCCTAATGTCTATGTATTTTTCCACTCTGTCATGTGGAGCATCTGCATTCTCACAGTTGTAAATGCTGTGGTTCAAGGCATCTGTTTCTGCTCAGAGGGGATTTTGTCCTTTGCTGTGTCCATTTTTATGAATTTGATATCAGATCACAGAATGTCTCAAGTTGGAAGGGACCAATAAGGACCATCAAGTCCAGCTCCCTGCTCCTCATAGGACTGCCTAATGCTAAACCATATGATCAGGAGCATCAGTCAGGTGCTCTTTGAACTGTTCCAGGTGAGCTGCTGTGATGATTTTCCTGGACAGCCTGTTCCAATGACTGACCACCCTCTCAGTGAAGAACCTTTTCCTAATATCCAGTCTGAACTTCCCTTGATGCAGCTTTGTGCAATCTCCATGTGTCTTCTAGAGGAACTGAGTGCTTGGGCACCATTTGTAATGAAAAGATGACCTCTTTTATGTAACACAAATGTAGAAATTAAGCCCTGATTAGTTCTCTTTCAAATACTGGCATGTCACCATTCTCCTGCCATGTATTTGTAGCAGTAGGAGATGATTACATGTCAAAAGATAGAATAGTTAAATTACATCACTTATCTTAAAGTTACTTTGAAATGTATCTTTTTTCTTCTTGCAAACAATTTGTTTAAACATATATAGACTGTTGATAAAGCTGCACTCAAACTTTTTGATACTGCAGATTGTAGGAATATCATATGTGCATAAATGCCCATAAAATGTTGTGGTCAAAATCTAGGCTTTYTTTGCAAAGGGTTTTTCACAAGTATAGTATTCAAATTTGAAAAGACTTGCTGAGACTGCATTCTGGGCATTTCTTTTCTTAATTCATATAACCACTTCTAGTATTCAGTTATTTGAATATATTGATTGGGTATCTGAGATGCATTAGGTCCAGACTGCAGATTTTAGATATGCATATTCCATCTGTTTAACTGATTTAAAAATTWGAAGTATTCACCCCATGATATAGGTCACAAATCTTTAACAATACAATTTCTGTTTCTAATCAATATGGAAGAGATAATGCATCAGGTTAATGTATTATCCAGACTGATTGACTTACAAAATTGATTTAAAAATRAGTGAGTCTAGTAAGTAGTTTTCTAGCATATGGTTCTTGTGAGATACTGCTATGAACGGAATATAAAAGAACCCTGTAAAGAGGAGCGGAAAGAAATGGCAAGAATAACATGCTATAAGTCACCAACAAAGGAAAAACAGACTTTGAGAATGGTGGTGAGCAAAGAGGAGGATGGGAAGCTGTGATGTTTCCTCTTTGATGTGCAGGATCTCTCTGCAGGTTTTCTGATGAGATACAAGCTCGCCAAGTWCAGTGGTAAGGCAATGTCATGCTCTTCTGAGCCCTGTTTAGGAAGGTCTCACAGGCATGTGGTGGAACTAGTGCCCTGATTTTTTATCCTTCTGTCTGAACTAGTGGACAAAGCTTKTAATGTGATCTGCTATATATTAGATATTTGTGCCAAAAAGAGCCAAGAATACTTACTGAAGATAATGGGGTGTGACCCCTAAGCTGCAGGCTCAGCAGCAGTWTCACTTACTTCACTGCATTGCATTGTCACTTTGATGCCAGGCTGCAAATCATTGTGCTTGTTAATACAAACCAATAGATGCACATTTTTGTTCTAATTCTGTAATCAAATGTAAAGAAAAGCTTCAGATTTTCGTCTATGAATAATGAAAATTTTAAGGAGGTATATGTAATAAAGCCCTCAAAGGAAYAGATACTTTCTGGTTTTAAATGCTTCACCTCAGAGAATCATAGCATTGTTAGGTTGGAAMAGACCTTTAAGATCATMAAGTCTGAGCACATTCCTAAGCACTGCATCCCTAAGCACCACATCTACACAGCTTTTAAATACACCCAGGGATGGTGGCTCGTACACTTCTCTGGGTAGCTTGTTCCCAGGGCTAGCTTTGCAACCATTTTGATGAAGAATTTTTTCCTGATATTTAGTCTAAACCTGCTACAACTTCAAGCCATTTCTTCTTGTCCTGTTGMATGTTACCTGGAAGATGAGMTCAACCCCCACCTCTCTGCAACCTCCTTTCGGGCAGCATTGACCCTATTCTTGTTCTGGTTATCTTGAATTTTGCATTTTGAATGTATTTATGCATTCTTTTTTATTSCAATMYARAACTCTTTTTACAAGGTAACCAAGTGCAGTTATTCAGAGYTGAGGAAAAGTGGGCAGTACATAAAATGTTGTTCTAACATAATTTATGAAATGCTTTGGAGTAGCAGATACTGTGGAAGTATCAGAATGAAATATTGCTAAAAGTGCATTTTTTTAACCTTTAGGCTGGGCGATGCAGGTTGCAGCCTTTATTTTCATTCAGAGGAAGTGGGAAGAAGACAAGAGTCACTTTGAAAAAATGCTGGATTATTTCTGTGACATTCGTGAACCACTACAACTCCTCATCTTTCCAGAAGGAACTGATCTCACAGGTAGGCTGCATGTGTCATCTTCTCATGGGATGGTGTCACAATCCGCTAACACAAGCGGGAGTCGTGATGGTTCATTAACTGAATCTCAGAGTGCAAAAGAAGCAGGGATAAGTATTTTTTGAAAATAAAAAGCACTTTTAATGAGTGCTAACAACACGATTTATGCGATAGAAGAGGGAGAGAGGGAGGAAAAAAAAAAGAGAGAGAGGGAGTTGGGTTATAGCTACCAAYGGCACAGACAAAATCCTTGTAGTCCAGATCCAATAGATTCATCTTCGTCTGTGGGGAGACCTTGTGGGGGTCTTTTCAGAAAGTCTCTTTATAGTCTTTTCAAAAGCGAGGGGCAGCTGGTCAAGAGGTGCAAAAGCGAGGGGAAGCTGGCCAAGAGGTGGGGAAATAAGGTCCATTGTTTTGTAAGGTGTACAGTGCAAAGCATGCAGTCCTCTCTGCCTTGGCAGCAAGGACAGCGCGGTCCACCGGGTCTACACCTTGTTCTCTCAGCAGTCTGAGCACTGGCACTTGGCAGACATCCCACCTCAATCTGGCCTGGACTTCTTTGAGCAAAAGTCCCTCTCTCCCCCTTAGGGTTTTTGGGTGTTCAGTCTCTGTCCATCTCGGTGATCGTGAGGCAGATGAGGGACTTTCCTACCGTCTCTTACAGATAATTAACATGGAAATTCTTAGTTGTTTATGGAAAGAGTTTTAAAAAGTCCAAGTCAGAAGAAGGACTTGGTTCTCATGGGTCATAGRAATGATAGTTAATGATGAAACAATGTACTGATTAATGTGAGAGGCACAAATATAGTTCCACTGAGAGACTTTGCTAGTCTTCCTGAAATAAGCTGCATTTCAAACAATCTGATGATTGACACCACTTTTTATTGGTCAGTACTGTACATACATTGCATTAGCAAAAGTAGGTTTCAAGACCTGAAATATATCACTTGCATGCTCCCATTTCTGAATTACTGTGACAAAATAATTTCATACCTGTGAAAGAGTGATTGAAAAGGACTAATGATTCTCTTTGATTTTTGCCTAATGTTTTAAGAGGAGAACACGGAGATACTTGTTCCTTAGGCCGTGTAAACTCTAAGCTGCCTCCTCTAAGCAGTATCTGCCTCTGTAAGGGAAATACGTCTGTAAAACAAATGTTGAGATTTTCATAGGAATACATGTAATGAGTTCTATCCTGTAGTATTAATTCGTATTCAAATATCTACCTTAATACAGATGGCATTAGTAGCAAGCTGTTAACCAGTGTTGAAGACAATTCAAGTGCCAATAACAGAAAACATTGTATGAATGTTCTGTGGTGGTTCMTGCCTCCAGCATGATGCCTGATTTGATAAGCACTATCTTTAAATAGAAAATCAATTACAATTAAGCTTCTAACTTTTAGCTTATTTAAAAGATTTCCATATACTATACTTTCCATTGCAGATACTCTCAAATMATATTTTATTGCAAAGCCACATCACTAAGTACTTGACATGGTATAAAAATAACTAGCATATGCTGCTAGTTTTTCTTCTGTAGTCAAAATATCCTTAAAATGGGTATGTGTATATGTACATAGTATTCAAATGCTATCACACTGTAGGGAATTGTCATCACTTGATCAGGCTTGCTAAAAGAGGGCAAATTCATTGAACATTCTTGCATGTCTTACATGCTATCTCTTGTTGAATTGGTTATCTTGTATCTAAAGTTTGGAAGAAGGATGGAATTTTCTTCACTAGAAGAGTGGTGAGGTGCTGGAACCAGTTACCCAGAGAAGCTGTAGCTRCCCCATCCCTGGAAGTTCCAGTGCCAGGTTGGATGGGGCTCTGAGCAACCTGGRATAGTGGAAGATKTYCCTCTCCATGGCAGGGGCTTGGAACAGGATGATCTTTAAGGTCCCTTCCACCCAAACCATTCTATGATCCTACGAAATTATCTCACTTCAACTCTTTTCTTCGAATTCATGAAGAAGTGTCTCCTCCTAACTCTAAATTATGAGGTGTAATCTTTTATCTTACTCACGGAGTCAGGAGACTCCTCCTTAGAGCACTCACACTCTGAATAGGTGTTTCTGCCTCAAGAAATGACTGAAAGAATTGGATTGTTTGTAATTTATTCCATAAATTATGTGCACCTTCTAATTTCTAGAGGAATCTAGTATTCCTGAGAGACAATAGATTTTTAAAAAACTGAGAAAGCTTTGTGCTACAGATTTAAAAAAGATTTGGCTGAGGACTGAGACAGTCACAGGGTTTTACCACTTGTGCTGCAGAGTCTGAAAGACAGTGGTGAGGGTGCCCCTGCCTGAATGTAGAGCTCCYTAAGGAAACACAGAATTTTCTCTGTGCTGTAGTTACTGATATAAATGACTTAAGCTAAACTTAGCTATATGCTGTTGACACCATTCACTGAGAAAATAATGGAAACAAGTTTCTTCATTTAAAATAAAAACCAGTTCTAGTTAAATTTTTGAGCACAGACATTGACAAGTTTCTTTTTTCCTTTGGTAAGATATTTCTGTTGTTCTGATTTTGCTTCTTTATATATGTATAACATGTACTCTCTAACTTAAAAATGCACAGTAGAGTACAGTTAGCTGTACTAACTGTGCTGTTCTGCTTAGGCTGCCACAGGTGGATGGGAGGGCCCAGGAGGAAGCAGAATGGTGGGAAGGATGGAGTGATGGTAGGGAAGACTACAGGACACAGCTGTGCTGGCTTCTGACCTGTTAAATTGTCCTGTGTTGACCATTCTTAACTCGCCATCAAGTATTGAATGCCACTTTGGTATTACATTTGTGCATTAGAAAGATGTATAGAGACAGGCAAAACCCTGGGACATTTTCTGTGGAAGTAAATAGTTCTCCCTATCGGATTGTCTTCACAGGAAATATTGCCTCATATATATATTAAAATATTATAGGAGACAGGGAAAAATCCCTTGACAAGCTAATACTGACCAAGCAGTAAATTTATGCCACATGAGAATGCTAGAACATAATGCATGTAATATTTTGAAGAAATTATTTTCAGAAAACTATTACATTATTGACATGTTAGGACCAATTGCAACATTATGTTCCATCCTTTAGAATAAGATATAAACTGTGGCTTTGTTTGGAACAGTTGCACAGAATTCTAGGGAACATTTTGCAAAAATAGAGGCAATGACTCTTTTTTTTCTGACCAAATGGCAAAACTGCTAATTATTTCTGAAAAAAAGTTCCTCTAGTGCTTAAAAGGAAAAGTAACATTTTATGTTACTGAATAGCAGAATTGCGTGCAGCTCTGTGCTGCCATCATATTTTGTCCTTACAGAGGACACGTGACAATGATAGATTTACTCCTATTTACAATATTTTCAGGTATTTGCAGATGACATTTCAGAGAAATGTAAAGCAAGAATGTATTTATACATRGGCTACTGCCTGACTTGAAAGTGGTGAAGTACTTTGCAGTGGAAGATACTACATAAATAAATTTTAGAAATAGTAATGTCATGAATCCTGAGCCTTATATTTGCAGCCTGGATTGTATAGGGGCTGAGGTAATAATCATATCATTATATACTTATTTCTGATAGGTTGGCCATCTTTTCACTCTGGAGTACTTGAAGGTTAAATCTCAAAGGTATTTTATTGTAATGGCTTAAAAAGAAGTCCTCARCAGGTAAACATGTAGCCAGACTTTCTGAAGCCCTGAAGAAAACAAAGCAACCATAAGGCTCATGCTTCCAGAAAGCTGGAATACAACCCCCATTTGCCTGTTCTTTTGTTTTTCTTGGTGTTCCTGACAAGATTGTTTGTAGCAATTCTTCAGAAAGCAATGACGGATGAGAATAAAAAAGTTGCTGTATTGCTCTGTGCCTGATAAAGCCTCATTTCCTATGGACTTGTGTCTGCATCCCTGTACATGGTCCTTTCTTTATGCCAATTCCTCCTTTTTCTGTGTGTTTCCTTCCGTGTGACATTTCCTCCATGAAGCTCTTGCCTCTGCCTTGGCAAGAGGTGTCGTGTGCTGTTGCCACCCCTCGCCCGTGGCTGTGTCCCCCGATGGACTGCTGCATGCTGCGCTCACAGCCCTGGCACACACCTGCACCCTGCCCTGGATCCTCCCTTCCTCACATCTCTACTCTCTGAAACTTCCCTCTACCCAGCCACTGGTTTTTTCTAAAGCTTCTGCTGGGCTTGATTATCTTTGAATCTCTTGTCCCTGATAAACTTAGTTTGCAGGGGACAATAGCTTCAAAAGTTAAGGGGAACATACAGGTGGACAGAGTGTGATTGCACAGAGCTTTTTTCCTTGAGGAACAGCTAAAAAGCAAGTAGGAAAGCTTGCTGGAGTTCAGATTTTGGCAGGAATGTTGTGATGTGGATGACAGAAGGTAGCAATGAACTGCAGTTGGATTTTGAACTTAGCTAGTAAATGTGATGTGYTTTGGTAGTACAAAGAAAATATTGATCAAATATATTGACAGGGGTTGCTTTATCATGTAAGGGTTGAAAGTAGCACAAGTAAGAAAAATAGCTTCGTTTTGTCTTAAAATATTAACTGTGAACCAATATAACTTTATCATTTCTGTGCAAACCTCTAATAGATAAATGAGGAATTTATTTATTTATTTAGTAYGAGATACTTTTGGAGTACTCATTTATTCTTTCACTGTCTGGCATTAATAAATTTGAGAATACTGGAAGTCATAAAAGAACATTCATGTTTTTATCAGCGTGCTTTTATCACAAGTGAAAGGAAAGGAAAAATCAATATCAAATTAACTCAAAAACAAACTTAAAATATAATTTTGCTTTAAAAATGGATTTGTTCATTTTTTGCATAGCTTTTCATGAGCAAAAGCAATTTAACTTCTTTAAAATCTACAACTCAAAAATCAAGAAAATGTGTTAGCATCATTTCTTCTTCCAGTTACTTTAAATGAAATTTTGAATTGTGGTGCTTGTAGAAAGTGTTGGCTTTGAGCTGTTCCACCAGTTTTAGAGTGTGGCAAATGGGATTTGGAAAAAATTGGGAAAAATGTAATCAAATTATTTACCAAAGGTGGCACAGGAGCAAATAAAAAGTAAGAAGTTTTGGCCAGAACCCTGAAATTCTTTTTTGTGTAGTTTGATAGTTGTTCTGCAGAAGTGTCTGAAGACTCAAATAAGTGGGTGGTTGTAGCTGTTGCCAGCCCAAAGAAAATGCCCTGAGAGGCTGAATGTATTAGGTGAAGGAGATGGGGGAGGAGAGGCAGGTCGCTGTGAGACCTGTGGAGACAGAGCATGAAGCAGTTTCTGAAAATGTCTGACACCACCCTCTGTTGCCAAACTGGCTGTTTTCCATAAAAATAACTTATTCTCCTTATTCTTTTCATCAGCAAATAGAACCAAGGAGTTAAAATGCACAATACTCCTAATAGGAATGATGAGCAAGAACTCTGGGAGTAAATATACTTTGGCTTAAATACAGCGTAAGAAAGAAAATACTTGTTCCTAGAAAGCAACACTTGCTGTTATTTTAAGATGGGTTAGTGGTGGAGGATATTACCTGTAGTCAACCAAATGATGTGAGTGACCTTTTGGAGTTGAGGAGACCCAAATCAAGTTAATTTCCAGGCCCTGTTTCAAAGCTGCTTGATGATACTTGTGTTAGTAGCACACTGAAGAAAAGAACACGTGTTTCCTCTTTTTAAGGAAGTTTTTAGGCATCTTTTACTTGTTTTTATTATTTCCCCTAGGAATTTTATACTCTGGATTGTGGAACAATAAGGCACCTTCCTAAGTTTTGCAGCACTGACAGTGCAGCCTGGTCTATGGATTAAGGGGTTTTAAAGAGGCATCTGTTGTGTGAATTCCCTCAAGTTTCAGGGGATATAAAAATGGGTTTCTAATACCCTGGATCAGTTTTCTAACCTCTACATTTCATAGAATGAGGARCATGGCATGTTCTGCCTTTTGTTGACTCTGGTTCTGAGCAGCAGACTTGCTCTGAATTTCCCCCCAAAGGTTTGGGCACTGGCTGGCACAGGATCCTAAACAGCAGTGGGCTCAAAGGTCCTTATATTGAATAAGATGGCAGTCAGAGCATTTAGTCATAAGTAATAAAAGAGTAAGAAACTGTTTTTTTCCAATGCAGAGACTACAGGAGGAGGAAGATGGGCATCATTCCTACTTTTTTTGTAGAATGTAGGCTTATCCTACCCTTGCTTTCAGTATATCATGAAAGCTCATTGACCTTCCTGACTTGCTGTAATAAATAATGTTTAATGCACAAAGACCTGTGGCTTTATAGTTGTTGGGAAGGGGAGAGGGAGATGATTTTTCCAGATGACAATGATTGTTGTATTAGCTGGGAGCATTATTCTGGTTGTAAAACCCCATTACACTAGGGTCATGCAAAAGGGGAGTGGAACAGTCTCTGTTATATAAAATTTACAGTCCAGAGGCAAGACAGGCATACAAATGTCAGGAAATAGCTGAATAGTGCTGGCCAGCGTGCCGATGTCCAGCTGTTCACACATTTCAGAAAGGCAGTGTAGTAAAGGGAAATTTGGAAGATGTTTTGCAGATGTTTACAGTGAGTTMTTTCCAAGTACAGGGAGGTGCGCTTGGAGGAAGTTTGAGGATGATTACTTCAGAACAATGGGCATTGGAGATCCCAGATAATTCTTGCAGTATCAGTTGGATCTTACTCAGAGAATCTAAGAGCCCTTATGCTTTGGTTGTCCTTTGGTGCAAGTAGGAGAGTTTTGCAAACAGCAAGGAGTTCATTTTCATGCTCYCTCTGAAGCAAAGTGCTAGTGGGCAGACACAAAGAAATAGTTTTTCTGAGAACTCAGTAACTGTGTGCAGTTTGAGATGCTTAAAACTTAGATTTTTTTTTTTTTGATTGCTTAACTTTATGTTGATTTATATTGCATTTGCCTCTCAAAGCTCTGATTGACTTGATTTGCAGATTGCAAGTTCTCTGAAATGAAAGCCAAACTTGGATATGCAGAAAATGAAGAAGATGATCCTTCTGTCCTTTGGAAACAATAATACATTATCTTAAGAACTTTGAGATTAATTAATTTAAAACATTTTACTTGAATCACCCCTTTATAGGAACATGCTTGGTCATCAGTGTCATTTCTTAGAAAACAGTTTCAGTTGTTGAGCTAATACAAGTAGACCTAAGAGGTAAATCCAGGTATTTTGGAGTGGCATTTAATATTTAGCAGGTTACTGTGGCACCGGATTACTGTTGCCTCTTCAGCCATTCCAAGCCTTGCTCATGCCTCACTTCGGAAGTTTTCCCATTGCAATGGGAGTCTGCAAGGCAAGTCCCCCTTTGCTGATTCAGAATAGTCATTTGCAGTATTGAATGGAGTAGTAGTTGAGCAGGCAAAAATAGATATTCTGACCAYGTGGTTAAAGACATAATGTGCATATCCAAGGAAAGATAAATTAAAGTTCCATAGCCAAGTGTAATTTTAGTATTTGACACATTCTGTAATTTAGCAACACTTTTTGGATTTGTAATATTTTTCAAGTATTTGTACGTTTTGGCAATTTGGCAAGAATTAAATCTTTGGATCCTCTTTGCTGAATCACTTGCTTGGCTACTGTGCAACAGCTTTCCTTTCCTCCAAATTACATGCTCGGGAAATCTGTGCAGTGAATCTKAAGGCTTGCACATATGAAAAGCAGCACTCTTAGGCATGGAAACAGTAAGTCACAGCAAAAAAATATTCAGTATACTATATGTTACAGCATTTATTAATTGGTAGATAAACCTCTAGGAGAGTCAGCATAATTTTTGAAAAATAAAGATGTCATGTAATTTAGGGATAAAAGAAAAATGCAGGAATGTTGCGTTACAGTAAGAAGGAAATCTCTCACAGCTGTTGATTTGTTCACTTGTGCTATTGTGCCTTTACAGGAAAAAATTATGAGGMTAGCAAGGGGAAGGATTTATCTCTAAGTATCACTTCTGTTAAATGATTAAACAGCAATATGTTTTCCATTACTTTATCTCCCATCTCTGTTAAGCTTGACTGGGGACTCTTAAAAAAGATCTTTCTCTGTTTAAAAAAATCAGATAGATTGCTTAAGCAGTGATTTTGCTCTATGCATCTGTTGTTGGGATTTTGTCTTTTGAACACCTATAAAACTTCATAAATATGAGTTACTAGATAAGTTATTTGATCAAATTGATTTTTGTGATGTTGCCAAGGGAGCATTGCACGTGTCCATTGCCTTTTGGCCCCAGGAGAGGCACAGCAGGACCCACAGTAAAGACCTGAGTGTAGCCCATCAAAGTCCATTTGACTGCTGACTGAGGTTGCTTGGAAGAGCCTCCTGCACATCACAGGAGAACAAATTGCCTCCTGTTCACCTGTCTGCAGAAGTTTTTGCTTTGGTGTCTTTGTCTTCCTTGCTTAGTGGGCTCTGTTAGCAGCCAGCCTGGGAAGGCCTTTAGTTTTCTCRTGAGAGGTTTTTGATTACCAGAGGTTTGAAACATGTTTGTCACGGGATTTAGCCATGCTGCTTTCCAGTTGCCTTGCATGTCCTGCAAGTACAGTGGCAGGCATGTGCTGYGACAGCAAGGTGCTTGGTCAAATATTAAAATGGGGTAGGTATGTGCAGCACGGGTTGATGAATAAAACATGGCAAGTTCAGAATGAAGATGTAAATACCATTTTAATGTAATAGATTAACTGGTTTCCTCTATTTAATGTTTTCTTTCTGAAATAAATTTAATGTTGTTAAACACTGACTTCAAGATATTTCTGTTCATAATATCAAACCTGTATTGCAATATGTTGTGACTATTGAGTTCAAAAAACCCAGAACACAATTGAGCCAATTAATACATGTTACTATAAAACTATTAGCAGACTTAAAATTTATAAATTTCAGATGGTGTTCGATAAATATGAAATTTGTTGATTATTTGCTAGAACTAAATGAGAGGGTAAAAAGGCTTTTCTTGCAATCCACGTGGCTCTTCCTCATACCATGGTATGGCCAACTGAAAGCACATTTGTGTCTGCCTCCTCATCCATACTGTGTGAGCTCTGTTGTACCATTCCTGTTGTGTGATCATTACATTTCATCCGTRCTCTGCRTGCACAGTGACACAAAATGGTGCTKTTCCTTCTCTCCTCAGCCAATACCAAAGCCCGCAGCAATGAATTCGCTGAGAAGAACGGACTTAAAAAATACGAGTACGTCTTACACCCACGAACGACTGGATTCACCTTTGTGGTTGAGCGACTAAGGGAAGGTAATCCTGCTCTGTATTTTTTATTTCATGTAAGGAAACAAATCTTACCCAAGCTGATGTTCATAGAGCTGCTTGAAGTAATTTCAGGAACACTGATCACAACRACAGCCCTTGTTTGCAACCCTACTTAAAATGTTTGTAGTATGGAGAGATTTGAGAGTGTTGATAACAGACACTGAWATCATCAGGAGGTATGCAGTGAATGAAAACAACKYTTTTTTTTCTTTTKTTTTAAATATTTTAGCTTGTTTAGCAGTTTTACCTCAGGAAACTGGTGGAAAAAATCCAAAAGAAGTTCAGCCTGTACCATCCTCAACCCAAACTCAGTGGTTGACACTGAACACACAGGCATGTTTTCACTGCTCTCTCTGAAAAAGATTTTGGTGCAAGGTCTGAGAGCTGAGTAAATAAGTTGTTACGTTAAATGGACAAGGGGAATGCAAGGCAGCATGGAAATGCAGGGAGTTGGCTGCCCAGTGCTGCCAGATGTTTTGGGTGATGGTGACTTGGAGAAGTTGTGTSAAATACAAATTGTGCTGCTTGGCAGGGTGATGGGTATGAGAATGTGTGAAACTTGYTTTTTACCTAGACATGGCTTTCCATCTCAGTATTAGTCTGGAGGTCAGGGTTGAGTCTCTTTTATCAGGGGAACAGACCATGAAGCTGTGTTTGTTARATTGAGATGTCTGGGAGTTGTTTTGGGAATTGGTATTTTGATGAGGTTTGGGGCCATCAGGTTGTAACCTTCAAATTGTACAGATGTGGCAGGGAATCAAGTACAGATGAGTGAATATTTGCAGGATATATGCTTGAAGAAAATAAACATGCACAGTAAATATGAAGTGACTTTTTTATAGGCTGGTTCTTCAGGGAAAAGCGATTCTAGATCTTTAACACATGCTGGTTATTTTGACTGCCAAAGGAAGAAGTTTGAGATTATTAAAAAGAAATAGGGGCCTGCTGGTAGGTTTTTTTGCTAGCTGGAATCTTTGCTTGGATTTTAGAAGCAGATCTGGCTTGCATTTTACCTGCTTCCTACTAAGCAGAAATCCTAAAATCACYGTAAGCACTTTGGTATTTTGTCCAGGTGGACAATCCCAGTTGTACCRTGTATCTATTTGACCCTATTTGTATTTCATATTCAAAGCTGGACACCTTAGATTTCTGTTTCTCTTGAATGTTTATTACTCAATTTGCTGTAGTAAAAAATTTGGCCACATACAYGATTTCAAAAGCTTGCTTTACTTAAAACTTCACAGCACTAAGTTAACCTAGAGCATAACAATACTTCAAACCTGGAATAAATTTTCACTTAAAGAAATGTTTTCCACTTGAAATATTAATAACTTAAAAATTTTTATATTTGCTGCAGGAACAAGCTTTGTGGTTTACAGTAATTTTCTAATTTTATAAAAATGCTTTTCTCTTCCATTGCTTGATGACCAATCTTTGCAAATTAGGGTATTGGGTTATAAAAAGGAAAATATTTGGGCCTGATTAACTGATTTTATGCAGAAAGCTGGGGGAAAAACAATAGCAGTCCAACCTTTGAAGTGGTTTTACATCCCCTTTTTATTTAAGGCAGGCAAATTGTGTGAAATATTAATGTCCCTTTAGTGTTGAATTTACTAAATATTGGGTACTTTGATAGGCATTGTAAGCTATATATATTATAACTATATGCTATTAGGTAGTAAATTAGGTGTGAGAAGGTAACATTTTAAAGTATTTGGTTATTACTTATTAATTTAAGAATTGGTTTTCAACTGTGCAAAATGGGGACCATTTGTGTTGAAAAGTTTTGGGGTTTTTTGATAGGTATACAACCCAACTGTGGTTGCTGGATTTAAATACTTCAGTATATTATGTACATGTGCATATCTATAGCTATCTATCTCTACCTTTTCATGTGTACAATATAGATRTCAGGGCTGATATTCAGATGCAGATGGCCCAGTTGGTACCTGGTGTTACTGTGCAGCTCTGGTTTGAGTTATTAGTTAAACTGATAGAATGGCTTYTTTACAATCCTAATATCTGATACTAGCAGTAATAAAGAAAACCAGGACTGTCAAGGGATATGGTGTTAACCTGAGTCCATGTTTCTGTACTGTCTTAATGCTACAATCATAGCAATAATCATAAAAATAGATTTATTTTCTTTTTTTGCTCCTCATAACCGCAGGCACAAAGCAGTGTGTGTGACTTTAACATGCAGGAGGGAGTGGTGGAGATTTTAACATCATGTTTACGTCTTTGAAAGTATTTTTGTGCATTGATGACAACCTTATTGCCCTATAGCTCTCCTGTGAATACATTTTGGCTCGTGGCTGTTTTCCATTCCTGAGGCTCAAGTGTCTTTTCTTCAGGCCTGAGTACATTATTTTGCTCCAAAAATAGGCTATGAAAAGAGGGGAAAAATGTCATTAGAAGTTTAACTGCTTTTCAAATGTTGAAAAAACTAATTYAATTTGGCAAGAATCCTGATTAATATGCACCACAAGCTGTAGCATGAAAGAATTACCTGATATTATATAAAAGTAACTATTAGTGACCCTTCTGAATAGAAAATGAAGAATCAGGCAAAAATAACTTTCTATACAATTTTGTTTGTATATCTGCAAAGGAGTTTATTCTGGGAGGAAGCACTATCTGCACCCTACCAGCAGAAACTGAGCAGTTATCTGTTCTTTGCTTTCCATAGGTGGCAAAAAATGCTCAAATTCCTCTGGCTGGCTTCTCTCTCTTATATGGTTATTGTTTCAACTGTTTGRTCTCTTTTGCTGCTATGATGGTTTCCAAGTCACTGCTGAGATTACGGGATCTAAGAAAAAACATCTATCTAATATCCACCAGAAAATCAATAGAAGTTGTAATACATCTCCTTGGCTTTTGAATTATACCTTTTCTTCCCCCATTCTGGTTCTTCATGAGTGGTAGCTCTTCCCCCCTGAGCTGACTTTGCTAAAGAGAAGCCCACATAGAAGCTGACTGTTTTYCCTTGCATTATGCTCAGGTGCCAAAACAGTGAAAATAATATTTTATTTGTAAATGATCCCACTATTGTTTTCTCATTCATAGAAACCATAGAATCAACCAAGAGAAAACACAGACTTTGAACACACTTTAGATGTATAATTAATAATATATTCAGGAGGACAAGGACTGCAGCTTTTGGTAGTTTTCAAGCAAGAGATACCTGGTCGGTTGACTATTGATGGAAAACTAAGAGAAATAAAATAGGTGATTTGCTTCTTTCTAATTCCATTCACTTGATCAATAAATGATTTATCCTGTCTGAGCTGTAAGGAATCCTGATTTTAATCAGCACCTGGTAAAAAAATTACTGGGTTTTTTTTGCTTTATTTCTTTAGGGAGCAAAGGGGAGGATTTTTTGAAAGAGCAAGAATATGTGAATAAGCAGCAGAAGAGTGAGCTCTAGGCACCAAAATRAGGATTGATCATTACTTTTTTAAACTCATCCCTCTCTTTAACTATCTCCTAAAATCATATTTAATCCTTTATTTTTAAGCCTGAAACTTCTAATTGATTTTAAGTATAGAGTAATTTTGCAGAACTTGGATTAAGGTAACTCATCTCCTTTTACAAAACGTGGGACTTTGAAAAGGGCTGAAATGTGCAAGAATTTAAAGAAGATTTTTATAAAAGCATGCCTTTAACAATATTAATTGAAAACATTTGTGGTTTATATAATGCTCTTGAAGATCCAGTTTGTGAGATCTTTGTATGAAAGATCAGGAGGTTACTCAGAAATGACGTATAGATTTTCAGACCTGTTTGAATTTTATAAAGTTTTTTTCTGAAGTGCCAAATGACATTGAAAGTTCAGCTGAGTTGAATGCTCAGCTTCAAAGAGGTGGAAAATAATACTGGTTTGATTTGATTCAGTATTGTCTGGATTCATTGAATTACATATATTATCTTGGCATAATATCTGTAATTGTAGCCTAATAGTCTGTCAAGAGAAAATAACTGTTTACGAATATTTTCTTAAAATTGCTTCATGGCTTTTAAGCATTTTCTCAGGACTAAATAAACAGTGTTAAGACAGAGCTAAAGCTTTAAAGCATCATTAGAAGATTATTCATGCTTTTGTAGACAATRATTTCTGCCAACATTAAATTTAAACTGACCTCTTTTTGACACTTCCTCTACAGCCATCAACAATCTAATAGCTGRAGACATTGGACTAGATGTTCCCATTATGGGGTTTATATTTTACTGTTGTACAGTATAATGACTACTCAGAATTAGTTGCCTTATTATAGTATTTCAGCTTTGAATTTATTTCTGGTTCATAATTAGCCAACTGAAAAAAATATTGCAGATAACATCTGCCGACTGCAGCATCCCAAAATAAAGATACAAATTTAACATGCCTGCCTTCATTGCACATCCTTACTGATGGAAAGAAACTGTGATTCTCATAATTTTTCCATGATTGGTTCAGAATTGATAGTTTTGCCCTAAAATTAATGTTTATACACACACAGTTGAAACTAGTCTGTATTTTTTAATGTTCATACCTGCGTTTTACAGCTGTGTCAGTAATTACATGCAGGTATTCCAATCTGTTTCATTGCAAGGGTAAGAAAGTTTAATTTAGGTGTTCAGTCCAGAATATCTATCTATAAAACTATGTAAATGTTTTAATCCTGGGATGCTTAGTGACTATTAGTAGATTCTATATGCTTTTCTGGGAGTTAGAACATTCAGGTCTGTGTATTTATGTACTGAACCCTTAATGCCATTTATTTGGGTTATGCTGCAATTTGCTTACACAGCACTTTTGAGCTAATAATGTAAGGAGACAATTTGTGCTTTGCAGATCAATATAGGAGACAGTCAATACGAGATGATGATTTAACAGTTCCTGAAAGCTGACACATGGTTTGGCTCTCCTTTAAGGCTAAGGTGTGAAGTAGGATTAGGCAGCAGGTCTTTGTGAACAGTGCCTGAACATCCTTGCTGTGCACCAGGAATATTTATTAATGAGACCCTTCAGCTTGAACTAGACAGAGTTTGTGAGCTCCCAGAGCTTTTTCTTACTCTGGCTTTGAAAGAGAGGTAGGGGATTGCTTGTGTGAGTTGATGAAATGTCAGTGAGAAATGCCAAGGGCTTGTCTTCTGATGTAGATGACACTTATGTCCAAAGCACCTACAGCTTAYGAGACAGATGCCATTTGTTCTTTCAGACATCAATCTAAGTAATACCAATTTCTAAGTGTGTTACCTTTGGGATTTTTTAAGAGAAAATTGATGTGAGTATGAAAATCAGGTCTATTCATCAATTGAAATGTTCAGGCTATGGTAGGTGTGGTGTATGAATGAATAGATGTACATATTAAGCAAACTGCTTTTTATTTTGATTACATGTCTTTTCTCTGCACATAAATACTGGGTGAGGCGTGTGGGTCTTGATCCCAAAAGTGTCTGCTGAATTAGCTGCAGAGGTTTTATGTGCTCAAACAGAACCATGTAGCAGGATTGCTCCAGTTTCCAGATTTGTGCATAATTTGTCTTGTGTTTAACAAAGGTACAGGACTTAGAAAGGTACCTCATCAAATGACAGAAAAGGTTAGATCTGTTGTTTTAATGAAATTTAGCCTGCCTCTTTGCGAATGAAGAGATTTCTGACTCTTAGAATTGTATGTTGGGCCACTGCCAAAATTTCTGTGGGTTTTGGCAAGGCCAAAGCTTGCACACTGACCAGCACTGCCATCTCTCCGAGCAGCTCTTGGTTGTTTGTGCTAGTTGCTCGGTTGTGTAAACTAAAACCAATCTGTTTTCAAAATAGGAAAATATAAGTGTCCACATCAGCCTTAGCTTTGGGTCCTCAGTCAACTAATTTCACCCGTATGTCCATCAGATTTGCAGAGAWTAAACAGCAACTCTAAACCACCATTCCTTAATGCAAGGAAATTCTTCTTTCACTATTTTTTTTCCCCTCTGTGCATGTGTTCCTCCCAGAGTCATGTTACTAAGTAGACTGATACTCTGAAATTACTGAGCTATTATGAATGAGCTTTGAGCAAGTTTTTAGCTGAAAATGCAGTATTAGAGCTTCACTGRCTGCTATAATTGATCTTCTGCTTTTAGGAGAATTGGATCCTGTGCATTAAATAGCATGGCCTTTGATACAGAAATATCAGTATGTAAATTGAAGCTTGCATGCTTTTTATGCCTTTTGTATGTCAGTAAAAAAAATTCTAACATTAGTTATATTAAAAAAAAAAAGCAGAGACCTTGTTCAAAGGCACACTTTTATCACTGGGCATGTCTGTGAAATTCAGCAATGCAGAAAATCGGGTGTAGGCTGTTGTGCTTTATTGCAAATGCTGTCAGTTGTCTCTGGAACATGGGAAAGGGCAGCTTGACTTTTTCCAGAATTATGTTAACGGCTGATGATTACCATGTCTTGCAAACATCTGCGTGTGTTGGCTGTGATGTACTTCTCAGAATGAGCACCAGCTTTCTGTTAGATATTTTCTGGCCTTTGGTACACATTGAAGTTTCTGTTTCTGTTCTTTCATGTTTTACTGGAGCAGCATTCTGCACTACTCGCCCCACCTCTGTGGAAAACAATCCATTGTTTCACTCCTCCTGGGAAGGATTTGCTTTTTCCTAACCACTCTTTTGTCTCAGCCCCCATCCTTTCCTCTTTCCATCCCCCACTGCTTTTGAGAAGGGAGAGCAGACTTTCAGTGGAGGGTTTATGGTCTGAGAATTGCTGCCCCTTTAGTGTTTGCAGGGTGACACGTTGCTGTTTCTGTCACCACACATCTGTGATATTCATCAGAAATATTTCAGGTTTTACATTCTCGAGCCTATCACGATCCACCTACTGCAACAATTCCCTTGCAGTYTCTCACGTGTGAGTCATGGCTTGTGACAAGCAGATACACCATGCAGTGGATCATTTTCCATTTACCTCCTCACAGGTTATTAATAGCCACAGTGGTAACCATACKAAAAAGTTATTATTTGCCAGCAGTTACCCCACAGTGGTATTAGAGGTTTCCACTGTTTTCCCTTGACTCAGAATACACAGTATCTGTGGTAACGATGTGGTAATGTTTGGCGAGTGTGGACTTCTTTAATTGCTTCAACTGGAGGCCTGGAACGATGTTAGCTCATCAGATTGCATATGTAAGAATGAAGCTTGGCTACAGATGACTTCAGGAAAAACTAGAATTATTTTCTGCAGAATTACGAAAATGTTCCTGTTCTTTGATTTTATTCTAATGTTTATCTCCTCTTGAAGGTTTTTTATGAGAAAGGTTTTCCTGGTAGTTGATATGCTTTGACTATGTTGTGGACCAAGAGAGTGAGTGACAAGGTGTATCTGCTGGTGTAGACTGGGTCAGCATCTCYCTGGGTGTGCCTTTTGAGAGGTTGTTCATCTGATGTGTTTATCTGGTTTGGGTTTTTTCCCATAGTGTCACTTGCAGCAGCACAGTAAGCTTCACAAGGGTGTTACCCTTGGTGCTCCCCTGAGCCTGCACAGAACATCAGACATTGCATTTCATGGTTTATTCCCTACATCTTGGGATGGGCTTGATACGGATAAAGTATSATGAGTACTGTGAGAATTGTCTATGGGATTTGGGTTTTTGTGTCAGAGTACTGAACTTCATGAGTTTTTAAAGACTTGCGACAGACAACAGATGAGCCTTAGGTAAAGTACAAGTTCATTAATTACTGCTCATTCTTGTCAGCTAATGATCCAAGGATTTGCAGATGATGTTGGTTGGATTGGTAGCAAATTTAATTATTGCTGAAGTTAAAATTAATTCCTATAAACAGGCAATAGTATTGCCATCTATTTGTTTCACATGCTTTACCAGATGCTTTACACAGCTTACCCCTTTCTCAAATCTGTTTATTAGTAAGGCAGATAATTGCTTCAAGCAGTCTTGAGTAGAGGGGAACCTAAACATACTTTTTCCATACGCTCCTTTTTTTTTTAAACTGCTTTAGTTTCCGTTAGGAGATGATGTTTCCTGATGTGTTTTATTAGAAAAATAGCAGCATCTACAGGCTGAATAGACTAATCCCAAATCAAGAATCCTATTGTACAGGAGATTCTCAGGCATATTTTTTGGATTCTCCGTTCTTCCACTTTTTGCAGTGCTAGCTGTTTTTATTTCCAGCTGCATTAGGGTTGCTGCAAATGTGTTTTGTATATTCCTGATATCACTTTTCTGTATGAGTAATTACTGGCAAGGGAGAAGGTCCATGGAGTATCATTTCAGTTACTGGAAATGTTGGAATCCTCACACTGATCAGATACAGTCTCCAAATCTGTGAGATAGTAATAAAACTTTCARTCTCATCTATTTGCAAAATATGATGCTTATGTATCATTAAACCTTAAGTAGTTTGTTTCYTTCATTCCTTTCTGCTGTTGCAGCTTCATCGCTCCTTCCCTTTGCCCTCCTCCCAATCCCCTGCCACTATTTTCAGGATATAAAAAAATGAGCCCAGCATCAGACTTTTCCAAGCTGACTCAGATTCCTGAGTTTAGCAGTCGTTTGCAAGGCTCTGCTCCAGAGATGTTGCGAGCAGTTCCACAGCCATGAGTCCTAGATGTTGCTATGGGACTGATACTGAAAAACGAAAAACATCAGTGGGCAGAGGAGCTTGGGAAAAATTGTARTAGAGCATAAATGCTTTTTAAAATAGATTTTTATCAAAACATGAACTTCAGCTTAAATTCAACTCTACACCTCATTCATCACTTCATATGTAATCTGAAWTATTCCTGGGATGGGACATATTTTGTCAATCTTTTTCTGAACTGCAGGATTTTGGGACACAGGAAATAAGGTCTTAGCTCTCTATGTTCTCACTAAGCATTGGTGGGATATAGAAAAGGTTTCCCTTTACTGCCTGTGTGCCATGACAGTTATTTGAAGTACTGTACAATATGCACTAAGTRTTGCAATGAAGAATATTACAGCTGTAGGGTTGGAGTATATTTTCCCATAAATTCATTTATTTATAGAATGGCTACCACTTAAGAGTTGAAGAGCTGTTTTAATATACATTCAAGCAAATAGTATCTTTCCCTAATGCTATTTCACCCCATTAAAAACAAATAATATCTTAWGCATCTCTGAAATGCCTATCATCTATATTTAGACTTATGCAAAACTGTCATTTTCTTTGCAAAGATAGTCATTGGTGCCCTTGCAGTCTAACAATAAAAATGAATGCTCTTGATGATTATAAAATAATTCCAGAAGCAGGGACCTGAGCAGGGMCCTTCTATCTGGCTTCTCTTGATCAGCACTCCTTCACTGCACTGCTCTGAAAGGAGCCAGCCTGACCTGATGGATTCTGGCATGGCACAGACAGTAAGGACATCTATTAGGAGAAAAGAAGAGCAGGKATGATAAATAAAGAGAGGTGTTTTCAAAATGCTTCAGAGACTTTGGAATTTGTGAGCAATGGCACGTTTCCGTGTCCTGGAAGTTGCTATGGGTACTGACATTTAAAAGCCAAACACACAGGGCAGACCTTAGGGACATAAGTCCTATTTAAAATCCTATAAGAATTAGTGTTCTTTTAAATCTGTTTGGATGCTTTTGAAAAATCATCTCTGAAAAGGATTCTTTGTCCAAGTGCTCTGCAGGTTCATTCTGTGATTTAACCAGTTGACTTCTGCCTTCACTTATGCAAAAAACACTCCTTCCAACAGACCTGAAAGCTCCCTGGCTTCCTCTATCAGCCCTTTGCTTTGCTGCTCTTGTAGCATGTATCAGAGAATTAAATGAAACATAAGCTCAGCAGCTCTGGGGCTCCTTCTTTCCTCCCCGTTGTTCACACCCTGTCTGTGAGGCSTGTGTCTTTTTGAGGCAAGTCATTGTTTTGCTGTGTCTGAAGCACCCATCTTACTGGTGGATGAGCTTTGTTGGAGTGGGTAGCAGTTAAGTCACAGYTGTCTCAAACAGTGCATTCTGCATGCCCACAGCATTGCAAATATTTAATAAACCTGTTAATAATACATTCCAAAYTACAGAGGCTGTGGAGATTCATCAAGATTTTTGCTACCTGTGGTGCTGACAAATTCAGTTGACATTACACACTGAGACACACACGTAAGCATGCACTYAATGTTCAAGTATATACATAATTTCTGATTTATAATAGCAGTGTTGTGCATTAGGATAGAAGAACATTTTCAAAGGATTATTCTCCTTGAAGGGATAAATTATCTTGGCTTTTAGTCTTGTGCCTTTCTGTATTCTGGTACATGTATTCAACCAGCAGCATATTCTTTTTCATGTCTTGTTTGGATAGCAGTGGACAGCACAGAATTCATTAAAACTGAACAGCCGAAATGCTGATAGAATATAATGTGCCTGTGATTCAAATGGTGGGGTTTTTTTCCCTGTAAGGTCTGATATATTGTGTCAATATGGAACTGTGTATTATGTATGTAGAGAAGTTTTGGTGGCTGATTTCCATCTTTCTTGGCAAACTGATCATATTCTAAAAATCCCATTAACACAGATACAGAAATGTCGTTACAGAAGACAAATCTTACTTAGCTTTGTAAATTTATGCTTGAGGAATCTATGCCTCATGATTTTTTTCAAGCAAAGTRATTTTACTTTGCCACTCCTAAACTGACTGAAAGCACCATGGGCAGACCAGGGCTGCTTTACAGCCAGCCTGAAGAGATTGTTGCTCAGAATGAGTTTCACTGGCTTTTTGCTGAAGGCCCATTGCTGCCTCTTAGCTGAGTGAGAGGAGGAACTCAGTTGAGTAGGTACACATTGCTTGGAAACTGTTCAAGGATCTGCCATCAGGATGTCCTGTCTTCATCTGCAAGTGAAGTGGCCCCATAGGGCACTGCCTCTTTCCCAAGTAATTCAGGAGGAAAGTGTCAAGCATTCAGATTGCGTAACTAAATACTGAGAAATGGGTATTTCAGAAAGGGAGATTGAATGCAGCCCTCTTGTGGTGTTCACTTTGGAGCAAGAGAACAAACTTATTTTGCCGGTTTGGTATTTTCTTTGCTTAGAATGAGAAGCTTTTAACAATGTATTTCATGCTTTTTCATTTCAAGCGACAGTAAAAAAAAAGTCAGAATGGTGAGCTTTTGCTGGCAGGGCTTTGAGGTTGATCTGCTGTGTGAAAAGCTATGAAAGAATAAAGCAAATTCCATAATCTGTGAYATTCTCTGAAAGAGCCCAAGAGGTGTGAACCTGAGGAAATGAACAGTTTCTTCCTAGGAAAAGAGTGGAATTCAGGAGTATATAGGTTATAACTACAGAAATGTTGCCTTCCATTTCAAGTATTCTATAGTAACTCTTTTACAGCTGTTATTTCAGCATTGTTTTCTCAAAATATTTTGCTATCCAGAAACACATTCCTAAGATATTTTCATTATTTTAGTAGAAGAGTTGTGGCAAGTACATAAGGATGGAAGTAATGGAGATAGATGAAAGAAATTAGAGGCTTGAAGATTTATGCTTTGAAGGCAGCACATACATCCACATCTTGTAAACACAATAACGGGGTTTATGTCCTTGAGTAATCCAGACTACATTTCAGGAAACAGTGGCCTGTCAAAGAGATAGTTGCACATGGTTACATAATAGGTATCTAGCACTCAGATTCTATTCTCTTAAAAAAAAATAGTACAAAACCTTTGAAAACAATCAAAGAAATAAAAGACCACACAAAAGTTTTTCTAATTTTCAAGTGATGTTTCTTTGGCTTTCATTACTACATTTTATTTCTGCTTTGTGGAACAGAAATGGGGTTTTTTTTTTTCTCCCTGGCATTTGCTATGCATACCTGATGTGGAAAAAAAATCAAGAGCTATCTTGAAAAGGRGCACCAGTATAGTTTTAATCCCAGAAGTACAACACTTCACAAAAATAGTTTTTTGAAAAATATTAAAACACTAAGAAAGCAATTATAAACAAATAGGAACATGAGCAGTATGCTGGTCAGGCTTTTGTCACAAAATACACAGACTGTTGAGACCTGCATGTAAAATATATTTTGTCTGCTACTTAGCACACACTGTAGCTAAAATGGAAAATTCTGTAGAGCCGAATGATAGCACTAAGTGAATTGGCATTTGCAATTAGTTTTCCAGTGGTTTGGCAGTATTAATAATGCAGCAGAAGGACAGGATATCCTTCAACTAAGTCAGTATGAAAAAAGGTTTTCATTAGCATTACAATGAACTCTGAGAACCAGGTATTCTTACTCGCTGGAAATAAGGTTTGGGGRAACAAATTTTGTGTTTGAAAACATTGGGTGAATTTTGGAGCATATCTAAATATGACTGTTATCAGAAACTGGTTTTAKAATAGTGTAAAGATAAAGTCTCTTTCTCAGGCTATTATTATAATTCACAAGATATTATTTTCAGCTGTGTTTATTATACAGAAGAATGTTCAGAACCAGATAAATCCGCTAGGGAGCCTGGTTAAATAGGAATAAACCAAAGGAGTTACTTAAAGTTACAAGAGAAACAAAATGCTGACATAGATGAGATAAATTATTCTTTCTGCTGTTTTTCCATAATAGTCTCCTTTGGTCAAAACCAAAGCAAAGGAACTAATATATTTGCATATTTGTGGTTCAGATTTGCATGAAGATCACAGACGTTCTGATTTATCAACCAAGGTAAAATGAGATGGAAGCAATCCAGTCTAGAGGAGCAGATTCTTATCAGCAGAACCTTGGCACTCAAAGAGATTAATTGGAAGCCATCAGATGCAGCTTGCTGATGAGGTAGATGAGGAAGCAAAGTGCCTTTTTGTAACTTTGTCACCATAGGGCARTTGTGTTTGTCACAATGGTCAAATTAGTCCAGCCTTCATAACAGAGTTATGACCTTCTGGCAGCCTACAGCAGAATGGAATTCTGGTGCTTTGGAATTTGGTGCCTTTGCCAGCATACCCCATCCTGAACTGTGTGCTTAGATTTTAGCCTGATGTCCAGCTACCTCTAAATCAGCCAGTAAGATCTTTCAGGTGAATTACAGTGTGAGCTATTACACAATAGCTCAGGATCATCCAATTCCTCAGTCTTTTCCACTTACTTGTTTAGAACACTAGCAGGATTTTATGAAGGATCTCTTTCTAGCTTCCTGGCTCTAAACACTTTAAAAACATTTCTATGTAATCCTTCTAAGTCATTGTGGGTCTGTCCTCTGCATGTTCTGATGCCCCTGCTTTAGACAGGCCTGGAAGAGTGTCCCAAGCAGCATTACCAGTTTTGCAGAAGACAGTTCATTGTTTACTGTTCCTTCTCCCTTACAGCACCTGTTTATTTYTTTCTTCATCTGAGAGCAGAGGGAGGAAACTCTCAAGTTCAAGAGAATTAAGAAATCTTACGCCTTCCTGATTTTATCTATTGGACATTTCTTCTTTATACTCTCTCTGCACTCACCACTACATTCTTGCTCTGGAGCTGACTAAAGAGCAATAAATTGCTGGCAATTTCTGTGTTACACTCACTTTGTTCTCTTGAAAGAAGCCATAATGTGTATAGACCCCTCTCTCAAGCACAGAAAACATGATGCTTTGCTAGTTTTCCTCAACAAAGTCACTCCAGATCTTGTGCTTGTCAGAAGGACCCTTCTGTAGACTCTGTGAGGCTTCTGCTTTGCATGCCTCCATCCAAGGCAGCCCTACTTGTGCTGATGCCTGGAAGTTGCCCAGTACAATAATGTTTTAATCCAGTTTACAATGAATCTAACTTCTTACCACACAACAGACACTTGTAATAGTAAAATTTCAACCCAATGCTGCTGAGATATATTTGTTTCCTTTTTTTTTTTCAGTATAAATAATGCACCCCACAGATGACATTTTGAGTGAAATTCATTTAGCTCTCTTTTATAAACAGTCATGAACAATAAAGTCCCCCAAACTTATGTTTTAGATGACAGCCAGCCAGCTGGTCACTCTCAAAGGAATTTGCTTCGAGTGGGTGATGTGCTTGAATGATCTTATCTATCAGATTGGAAGGCAGATCCATGCTGAGAAAAACTCCCAGAGGATGTGTGAGTACAGCGCGGTGAAGACAGGAAGGTCTGTACCAGAATGTCAGTGGTGCCCTGGGCAGAAGGCAGAGATCTGGGGGAAAGTGTCCAGCTGTAGCTTTTCCACGAATTTTTGACTGGGCTTCAAAATAATTGCCTGATACAAGTCTGGAAAGGGAAAGAGATTAAACCTCTGCTAGCAAACAAACAGCAGACAGTCACCTTGTTAAGTGTAGGTGAAATTTGGTCCAAAGTGTCTGGCCCAGGAGAAGCAGATGTGAGTGAAACCTAATCCCAGAACTTCAAACTGCTTTAAGTATCTTAAAAGGGAGGGAAATGGCAATGTTGTTTTTGTCAAACCTGAGCCCCAGCTACTGCAATACCTCAATATTTCTCAGTCTTAGAGTACTGTGAAAATAAAAACATTTTCCATGTTTTGGGTTGGTTTTCTTTTTAGTACAGCAGTTTTGTCTTATCTGGATATAAGGTAGGAATTCCTTTGCAGAAATTTCAGTGGCTTTTAGTGCAAGATTACATGAAGATAATTTTAGGTGCCTGTTTTGGCCACCAGATCCTCACAGAATCCCTCACTTGGTGAAATTAGTAGAAAATTTCATATTGATTCCACCAGAAAGGCAGTTACATGTGCTGTTTCATGTGACCAAAAAAAGCATAATTTCTGTATACAACAATTTTTAAAATCCCAGTGTCTAGCAGGYATTGATGTGTTTATTGTAACAGAGGCTTCCTCTGTGTATCTGTCCTGTGTGTCCATGTGTTGGGATAGGTAGGATGACTTTGAGACAMGGCAGTATAAAGGAGAGGAGACCTTAGATGTGTGTTTGAACTCAGTTGAGTGAAACTGAAATGTGCATCCCCTTTAAGTATAAAGCATCAGAAAAAAAGAATCAAAACACASAAGAGGTGAAGATGAGTGGGAAATTGCTACTCATCTGTTGAATGGAAACTTGATGTTAAATAAGATCTTCTTATGTTTCACCGTTTGAAACACAGTAAGAGTTCCAGGAACTAATTATCTAGCAATGGATGATGACATGGAAATATATTAAATATACATAGATAGCTAASCATGAATACTTGATGCATGCAAAAGAAGAGTCTAGTTAATTTTTATGTAAATTAAACAACATTGAAAGTGGCAATATAATAAGCAACAACACTGTTTTGCATTTGAATAGAACAAAGCAGCAAATTCACACTTGAAATAGAGCCTTTCTTCTTAAACTGTCTCTTCCTGGGTAGATACTTTAATGTCTGCTTTGTTCACAGTAAAAATGTGGCCTTTATAGGTATTATCTTGTCCAGAAACAATCAGACAATTTAGGCATTTAAAAGCTAATTTAATTCTTTGCTGGGTTTCATGTCTTTGTCATCTCTTTTAGTGATTAAAGGGGCTCATGTAAAATCAGTGTGATAGGAAGGCATAGTTAATGCCAAAGATTGTGTAAGGATTAGCTTATTTCCAAACTTTGTGGAAGTAATGAAAAGGGGTGCTCCCTCTGAAGAGAGTTTGTTGTGTGTAGACTGGTCTGGCAGAGGTGGAGATGCCCTAAGGGTGGGCTCAGCTGCACCACGACGCTTCCTTGGGGAGCAGCTCCAGCACAAATTCAGCTCGAGCCTGTCAGCCGAAAAATAGAAAACTCACTTGTGGTGACTAAGTGGAGAATAAAAATGGAGTAGCATTGAGGAGAAAGAAAACGTTTAAAAAATAAGGTGCATTTGTCTTTAGAYTTGTACTGCAGATTACTTGATAGATGGCAATGTTTATCATGAYTTTATGCATGGTTTATTTACGCTGCTTATATTACTTCATTTCAGAATTGTCCATGAATACACAAAAAGTTCAGATGTGGATATATATATCTTCTAAAACTCTCTTCCATGTGTTGAGTCTTTGAGGGTCAGAGAGGAGGGCATTAAAGCCATTATTAAATGCATTGTAATTAAAATATGTACTGATAAACAAACTTCAAACCCTGTGTAAGAACAGCTGCATTTGGCACATTTCAGTGGTAAGCATATGGCCATTCAGGTTTGCAGCACAAATCCCAAGGCATTTAGATCAGTGCCTGTCAAATAGTTTGTCATGACAGAGAGTTCATCTTGAAGCTGCAAATTCAGTGCTATTCCTTCTTTCTAATCTACTGTTGAATTTGATTAGTGGAGCCACCACTCAGCTTCCTGTAAGACAGGAGTCCTTAATCAGCAGTAAATAAACTGCCAGAGGCATGCAGGGCACCGTGTTTTACCTCTGTGTTACATAGTGCTGGGTGTTACAAAGGTTTGAACAACTTTGGAAGGGCTGAGGACAAGTGTTTACATTAGGGATAATTAACTAAAATTAGAAGCATAATCTGAGTTCATATTATAATGGCCAAAATAAAAATAGGCTCTATTGCAAACAGTTTACATGTGCAAAGTTTGTAGATGATGCTTTAACAATTGAGCKGAAAATCAAAAACACAAAATTCTAATTTTTTTCCTTAGCTTGTTTCCAAATCTACAACTTTCACATGGATTTGAAGTCTAAAATAAATGAATAATTTTGTTTATAAATGTCTGAGAAACAGAATCAGAAAAATCACAGTGAATTAGCTATATAGTTGCTAATGAGCACTGGTTTATACATGGAAAGTGCTAAGACTTGGTTATTGACATTATAAAATATGACTCTTCCTTCACAGATCAAGTTTGGGCTTTGAATTTAAAAGCTGATACAAAACTGAATATTTGAAGGTCTAATGTATTCTTTAAGTCTGAGGCCAGATTTCTTCATCACATTTCTGCATCCAATATCATGAAATCTTACAGGATTATTTTATTCCATTAGTTGTAAACTAGTAATTTTAATTGGATGAAACCAACAATGCAAGCAAAATTAAAATGAGAGAAAGAGACAAAAAAAATGCAGTGTTTGGAAAATTCGACACTCAGAAGTTGACAAACATCACAAAGCTATTTGTGGAATCTTAATTTGGCTTTCCTACATGTATATCTGAAATGATTTGGTCTTTAGCTAAATGATTGCATGYCATTCTCCCTGCACACACGTCCTCTGCCTCATTGAGCACTCACTGAAGGAGCAACTTTTAAATATTTTGTTTTCCCCTCATCTTCAGTGCATGGCCCTAGGGCTTGTATGCTGCATTATTCAAACTCTTCCCTGAAAACAGATTTTCTATATAAGCATCTCTGCTGCCTGCTGCTCTAGTGCTAGAGTACTCCCTGATTTTGAAAGAATTTATTTTCAMAATGCCTGTATTTCTTATGCATRTGGGAAAGTCGAAGTGTGCAGCAAGACCAAGGTTAGGTCKAGTGCCTGGTTTTAGCCACCCTTGGGCTTCTTTTCCAGTTGTGGTGCTTYCCGTGCCCCTTGAAAAGGGAGGTGCTCAGCAGCACTGCAAAACTGACCCCAGAAACTTCCAGCCACCCCAGGCAGAAGATAAGAAATTCAAATCTGTGTATGAATAAGGCAGAAATAGCATACAGGTCTCTTGGGCTTTATTTAGCGTGAAGATTGGTTTGAGACTCAGCTGCCTAAAGTTGAACTTGTCCTGTTTGCTCCCCCCTCCCTGTGTTTTGTTTGTTGCAGACCTTGCTGGTCCTGTAGCAGATGAAACAAAGCTCCTGCATTCAGTTGTTAGACAGCCTTGATTCACTGCAGGTTCAGATCCTGGGGCAGATCAGTATATCATCACAGAACTAAAGATAACATCCATTATATAGGCAGAGGCAACCCTAGATCTGGCATTTCCCTAGATCTGAGCAATGAACTTTACAACCTAATGTTCTTTACTACTGATGTTTTTAAACACTAAATCAGCAGACAATCATGCAACAGATACTGCTACCATCCCTCCACAGACTGGGTCTCTGCTTTGGTTGCCAAATTCCCTTCTGGAGTTGTTAAATAGTTGTTCCCTTTGCATTTGAATCAGATGGCTTCCTTCCCTGTGCTGCATGGGTGGTCACATGCAGGAGCCACAAGGGGATAGGGATGTAGCCTGGTCCTTTATTTAAAGGGAATGGTGCATGAATTGAGGACTAGAAGCTGAAAATACTCAGTAAGGACAGATTCTTTTAAAATTTCAGCTGTAAACTCTACAAAATGTTTGCTGAGCATGTGCAAAACTAAGATTCTTCAAAGGCTCGTGGTTGTTGGCCAAATTTGGGATGTTTTCTTGAAAGTTGGCAAAAGGCATATTACTGACACAAATACCATCTAYTGCCAGACTTCAAGTCCCAGTTCCAAGGCTTGGGGATGTTATTCCTTTCCAAAGAACAAACCATCTGAAATTTTTTGTGACTTTTTAAGCAACAAAAACATTTTTTCCATAGCCTCAGTCTTTGATATAGCTGAATTACTTTAGCTGAGATTGTGGTGCTCCTTCTTTCCCTCAGAAAAAAAAAGTCTGAGTCTGAAAGAGACTGGAAATTTAAACCACTTTAGTCTGAGTGGTTTAAACTTGTTGTTGCCCATAGCAATTACAGTAGGTCCTTGTAATGAAAGAGTTGGGAAATTGTAATGTGGAGGTACTAAGTCTGCTTTATAGTAAAAGAAATTGKCTGTTGCCATCTCAGCTGTTTCTTACTAGCATAAAATTGGTGTTCAGAAACTTTTATTTTTAGATGAAATAACCCAATCTGGACTGGACAATCTGTCCTACTTCAATTTTTGCTTGGTCAGGAGGACATGCTATGTTGGCATTGCCACAATGCAGACTCGGTCCAGCCATCTAAGGCTGGTTTGTTAGGATATTGTCTTGCAATAGGAAGCGGTTTTTTGTGACAAGAATGTGAAGAATTTTGTTACTAATAGCATCTTKCCCTTTATGGATAAAGTTATTTTGCTGCCTTCCAAGCTGAATGCAGCTCTCTTCAACTTCAGTGCAAATCTGCTACTTTTCTGCCTGTCTTACTCTTGCAAGTCTGAGTCTTTAGCTGAGGTGAATTAGTTCAGCTCTTTTGAAATACCTACAGATTTGTAGCTGTACATCCAGTCRAGTATTTGCACTTCTTTTAGCTAGAATGTGTGGATTTGCACTTGAAAGCTCAGGTTTTTATTTCCCAGCTAAACTTTAGTAAAGATAAACCAGGAAGCCATTTGTCAATTGCTTTGTTTCTCAGCAAGTTACACAACTGGGGTGGAGGGAATGTGGGGTTTATTAGTCCACCCAAAAGCTTTGTAACCAACTGTGTAGTTTTATGTGCACATTAACCAGCAACTTCCACTGGGGAAAAATACAGGAAAAGAATTGTTTTACAGCAGGAGAATTTTTCTTACATGATTCACCATCTGGCCTGCAAATCCTGATGTCATAGCAGTGGTGGTAGGGGGAAGGAGCAAACCTGCAATGCCACAGCCAAAAAGCGAGGGAGGTGGATGAAGCTGTTTCCTCTTGATGACAGTGGAGAATGCCACCTCAAGTGCTGCAGCTTCATCTAAAGCAGCAGGACACTCAGACCAGTGGGCAAAAGAAAATAATTGATTTTTACATTTATGAATAGGTATGTGACTCAGTTTGATACATCTGAAAAGAGCACAGAGTATTGAACTGTTTTACTTTTGTGGGGGTGGGCACATGAAGAGTTCAGAGTCTCTGCAAAACCTCCCCTTCACACTCCTGTGTTTGCTGGACTACAGAATAAATTGGTAAATCTGGCACACTCGCCATTTTCTGGGTTACTGTTCTTCTTTTTTTTTTTCCAGTTGACAGTCATCTCCTGAAATTTAGTATTTGATGTCTTCTCTTGAGCAGAGGTTGCAGAGAATTCAATGCTTTATTTGTATTGATCGAGGAAAAAACACAAATTCATTAGAAGGGAGCTTGATATTAGGTGTCAACATTGCAGTTTTTAAATTGGTTGTGTCTTGTTGATACAGATGAACCCAAGACATAACCCACAGCTGTTAACAAGTGTAAATGCCTTCTAATATCTTCTGGTCAGTCTGTTATTATCTCAATGTCTTTGAACCCTATGTTGTGTTCCAAAAAGTAGGGAATCACAGACACATAGAAAGGTTTGGGTTGGAAGGGACCCTAAAGATCATMTAATTCCACYCCTCTCCCATGGCAGGGACACTCTWCACTAGACCAGCTTGCTCAAAGCCCCATCCAACCTGGCAAAGCTTGGCAGAGAATGGCAAAGCAAGTAATTGTAAATATTTAACAAGRAACAGTTAAACATTTTTCTTTTCGAAACTATCTTTTAGGTTGTGGCATTCTTTTGAGGTTTGKTTTTTTTTTTTAATGCTTAACAAAAACACTGTGCTTTTAGTGCTTTTATGCTTTAAATTCAGTAAAATACTGGTAGTGTCCATTTCCAGGTTAGTCTCTCTTTGAAAATGCAGGTGTTCAAAATACCAAAAGTTAAAATGTATTTACCAGAATTTAGATAGAGGTTCATCACTTGTTTTTGTTTAATGTATGTTCTTTCTTACACAAATACTACAGATATTGTTTAATTCCTGTTTTGCTTTTTAAACAATAGGAGTCATAGCAAAGRAAACTAAATTGCCACTAAATGTGGTTATTATTCTGTATTTAAAGCTACTTATCTTGAAATTAATAAGCTAGCAGTGGCTCGTGTATTATAATGACCACAATAAAGAAATGGTTTTGGTAAAATCATGGCATAGCCTGGTACTGTACTTCATATGAGACAGGATCATTCTAAAATGAGCAAATAGCCTCCTCACTCCAGACAAATAAACAAAAACCCTTTGACAAAAGCAAAATAATTTTTTGTACTTAAATGAGATTTTTTGTGGCCTTACCAACAGTTGCAATTTTAGTGGTTCTGCAAGAGATTGCATAATTTAAATTTAACATGGACGTACTTCAAAAGGAGCTGTAAAAGCTGAACCTCTGGGTGCAGCCAACTTCAGGGTAACAATGAGAACAAATCTATCTGCAAGATGGCCTTAGGAGCAAGTGCCTTTCTTCTTGACTGTCCTAAGAGTTTAACTGAGCCAGGAGTATTTTCAGAAGATTGTTTTGGAGATTTGAAGAGTAGTTACATGTATTACATTCTGTAATACAAAATCTGTCACCTATGATGACTGTTGTTCTGGCAATTTAAGAAATCAGTTCATTTTGTGCTGACTRCTGTAGCTTCTCTGAGAACATCTGATGAATTGAAACTCCTAAGGAAATACACAGTCAGTTGTAATAAGTGAATACAAAAACAAATGTGTTTTTTGAAAGACACCAAAATACAGGCTAAGTAATCTTTGTAAAACAGTGATAACCAATTTTCTCCTCAGAATTTCCAAGAATAAGAGAGACTTACTTGTTTTTCCTTTCTTGGCTGGAGCTTGAAATTCATAGTCTCAGCCATGGAAGAGTTTCCTTAAAACAGTGTCTTTAAAGGTCCATTATTCTATCAGTGAATTGATACAGTTTCTTACATGAAGATTTGTTTGGGRACCTGACCTTTTGCCAGTTTCAGTTCTGTTTAGCCTCTTTTCTTGCTCTTGTTTTCCTGAAAAGGGAACGTACAAGTGTTGGTTGAGTTAAAGCTTCCATTTGGTGGTTTCTTGAATTAGGCCTTGCCTCCCCTGCCCTCCCTCTCCACCCAGCATTTTCTTCATGACTCATGCTAATTTGTAGGTAGTAAAAGTTTTGGGATCTACAGATTGTCCCTTTGCCACTACTGACTTTCTTCCAGGAATTATTTAAAACTGTAATGGAGCATATYTGTGAGGCCCTCTGCAAACTGTGCCCAGGTCTCCACCTCTTAGTAACTCATGTAAATTCTGGCTTGTTTGGGGCACATTGCTCTGAGATTTTTTTTATTTTACATAACAATAATTTTTCCTTCATTCCAGTGTAATTTTAAATGCTGAACTAAAGAACTCACAGGAAGAATAAAAAGGCAGAATATCAGATACAGCACCATGAAGGGGTGGGGTAGCAGTAAGTCTCCCATGCTCCCTTTGAAAACTTTGGGAAATAGAGCACTGTCCACTGAAATTGAGCTTGAAAGGGTGGGATTTGAGAAAGCATTGCAAAGAGAGCACTGGCAAAGGTCTTYCAAAGAAAAGATAAGTAAAATTACCAGTATCCAAACTCCTTCACAGCAGCTGYTTTGGGAAGATATACAAAGAATAAAGAAATTGTGAAATAGCCAGCCTATCTTGGAACCACCTAAAGATGTAAATGCTCTGAGTCTGCCACTAGATCAATGCTGGTTTACTACAGACAGGAATATGGATTTGTAGATTCTATAAATCTGTGTCACACCCAAATTTACTTGTGAGCTGTGGCAGTGAGGCCTTGGGCAGACAGAGTGAAGGGGCCCATTCTGCAGCTCTGCAGTGTCATGTAACACGTAGGTAAGGAAATGGCTTAACTTAAACATTGAGATTTTCAGTAAAATGGCTGCAAAACATCTATCAAGGGTTAGCAAAACTATTCATAAGATTCTGAAGCTTCAGCTATGGGAGTCTTGTGAAATGTTGGTTCTCCCATCACTAATTACAACCCTGTAGCAAAAACAACGTATCTGGTCTTCTTGTGTGTGTGTCTGTACTTTTCACCCTATTGTTTTGTAACCTTAAATGGGGCTTAAGTTTTCATGTATTGTCTGGWTTTATTCAGTCTTAATTCCTTTGAGTTTAATTTTTTTTGGAGGGTTTTGGAGTTATTGATGCATTGAAGAATATCATGGACAGAGGTTACCAAAAAAGGGTGTGACTTGGGAGTGGAGTAAATTTAGCACATCCACATTTTATTAAATTTATGACTCATARAATGCTCAATATTTCACAGAATAGCCAACTGACCCTCATTTAGTTTGTGCTGATGGATGTCCTGAAGTTTTGCCAAATAGTTTTGGAATTATATCCTCCAGAAAATGTTACTGCCTATTAAAAGCTTGAATGTGACCTTTTCTCCTTTCTCTTCTCTCTGACCTCTTTCTCTGGATGGATCCCATATTGAAATTCCTTTTTCCTCTGTCCATTTGGCAGAAGGATTCCACCTCCTGCACACCCTCTGTTTTGTTTTAGAAGATGTAAAGATGGACATTTTTGCATACAGCACCATCTTCAGAGTGACATCTGTCTTTGTATATTATCTTTGTTTCTGCATCTGGACCATCTGATACTTTTAGACAGGGTATTTGTAATAAGCTTTGACTCTTCAATGAAAAACGGCCTAATTGTTAAGAGGGTGKTTTTTTTTTGTTGTTTAATCTTGTTATGAAATGTTCCTTTCTGTTTTCTGTGTGGTTTTTTTCCATACAGCTGTTGATATTATAAACTGCACGTTTGCAGGGACACATGTGTCTGCAGCATATGATGCTGTCGGCTTCTTAGTAGTTTTTCCTGTTTATGGACTAGAGAACATTTCAGATGGAGAAGAGCAGCTGGAGGGAGAGCAGTGTCAGCATACCCTACTGGGATTTTGATCACACTAAATTCTGTTAATAAAATTCAGAGTCTATATATCAACATAGAATAACTTGGAAATGTTATATAAACATTTTCCAGTGAGGACTAAGGGTCTGCGAGATGCAACTTAAAAAGTATTATCTTTCTTTAAATCTTTTCAATTCAGAACTGTAAAAAAACCGAGGTTTTCTTAGCTTCACTGGCAGATTTTAAAAAACAAAGATTTAAGAGTCTTTTTTTGGTAAATGTTAGAGGTAATACTTTTAATCATGAGCTAAGTCAAATCTATGAAAATAACCTTTAGTGCTGGTTTTAAAAATTATAGCACTAAAGACAGGTGGGCTTACAGCAAACTCTGTAGGTCGGGGTATGCAGATGTACTTTCCAAAATGACCAGGTCTGCACCCAGCTGCCCTCTGTCCTGTTCCAGCAGCTGCATGTGCAAACAAAGAGGGACACGGGGTCTGTGTTCCTCATTTTAAAATYGTGTGTCCGAGAAAATCAAATAATGTATTTGAGGAGAGGACAACACGTTATATAATGCTCTGCTTCTCTTAGTCACTCACTGCCTCAGCAATTGCATTTGGCCACTTCAAGGCTTCCTCTGCCTGCATGAAATGTGGTTTGTGGATTGCAGGAAATAAGGAGAAATGAAAGATAGAGCTGACCCAGGGAAAATTAATAAGCATACACAGAGGGGTTGTAAACTGTTCAAGGCACTGGTGGCCGTGCATATGAATAAACAGGTACAAGAGGTGAAAGGGGGTTCTTTACATTTTAGGTCCTAATCTAGCAATTTCATTTGTGGTCAAGGGACTGCACAAATACACAGGGCAAGTAATGCACATCTGATTTCAGAATTGTTAGTACATTAGGTCTCTGAAAATGAAAATAAAGCAATTTATATGAAACCCAAACAGCATTCTTTATGTAATTCATCTTCTGCAGGCATCTTCTTTCTTTCAAACATGTTGAAACACAATATATTTTTATTAGTTACCTTGTCAACTAAAAAAAAAAACCAGGCCTAGGACTTCTGTTTTATTGTGTTTTTCCTCCARATGTATTTTGCACATTTTATTAAATGCTGTCAGTAATCACTTTCTGTCCAATTTGAATAATTTTTCACTCTAAACACACAGGAATAAAAACCTTCAACTTGTTTTTTAGGACATGTAGATAAACAGATACAGCTACATATRCATATATTATATATGTATATGTGTAGTTTTCCAGGTCTCTTTTAGAAGTAAATTTTTAAAACCCTAGTTGCATTCCTTTTTAGGTTAATTTAGTAGGTTTTGGTATATGAAAATATATTTCCTAAATGATAAAGTAGGTTATAATTGTCTTTGCCTTTCTTTCAAAACCAAAATTGGTCATCTTTTTGTGTAATAACTGTATTGGGGTGTTTTTCACATGCAGGATATCCAGTGCTATAATAAGGAATCCAGATTTTGACCTAACCAGCTGCAATTCAATCATCCTCAATTCAGAATGGCTGCATTATTTTTTTCCAAATAGCCCTTTCCTTTCTGTTTTGGACTGAAATATAAAAATAACTTTTCTGAAACCTTGGTTGATCTCTTCTCTGAATATATGAGGTTAACATTTAATTGCAATTCTATGCATGAAATAAGAAGTGAACATATCATTTAGTTGTGTGATCTTGTTTCCACTTGAGAAATGGAAAAGTACAAACTCAAGTTGTGTTTGAGTGAGACATCCTTAAACTGTGGAGTACTTCAGTTAAGCAACAGAAGAAAGTGGATCTACTACACGTAAAAGCTAATTTTCCAAAGCAGACAGTGAAACATCATAGAAACCACCTAAAAACCTGAACCAAGCTTTTCAGCAACCAGTCTGGGTAATTTTAAAGATATATTATGTGTTCTGTCCTAGTAAGAACCTCCTTGGAACCCACAGGATTGTTTTCAAATTCATCCATAAAACTGAAAGTTGTTCTAATGAATTGCATTGTAATAATGCTCTGCAGGTTCCAACCAGGACCCAAAGATTTGATTCATATCTGTCAAGCACAGAGAATACATGATAAACAGACAAAAAGATACAGAGCCTCCCTGGAAGAAAATTGTTTCCATGCAGAACTTTGGTTATTTTGCATGTGGTGGGAGCATTCCCAAAAAGCAGCATGAAACATCTTTGAACTTGAACATTTTTGGAGATCASTTTTTGGTGGGTGGGAGAGCAGGGACTGAGGTAATTACCAGTAATGTGCCTGCTTGGCAGTTCTTGGCAGATTACCTGTACAGGGGTGAGTCACGTCATTTGTAATGAAGAATCCTAGGTGTAAGTTAGGATGGAAATTCTRGATGAGTTTCATAAAGGCAGAAAGTATAATTAGACAGGTTTAAGCGTGCCTGTTTCTTGCACGCATTGTGTGTGGAGAAAATACTTCTGTCTCCCAAAGCATTGTMAATTCCAAGTATTAAGCACACAGACTACAACCTGGTTTTAACCATCATTTTATAACTACTTTTTCATAGCTGTAACAAAAGTCATGGTGAAGAATGCCTGTGTCTAGTTCAGGCTTGTCTTTTCCATGCCCCTTTGATGGCAAATTCCTTCTTCTTTATCTGAACCAGGTTTTTTGCAGACATTTACTCAGAGTTATATTACTGAATAGGTGCCTACCTCACATGGTTTCTTACAGACMGCCCTAGATGGGATTTGGTTACTGTTTCTGTCTTTGCAGTTAATCCTTTGGTCAAGCACTTTGCCACTTGGAAAGCAGTATAAAGTCAAGGAAGCAAGACTGAAGGACCAGGCAAAGCAGGGGTTGTTTTTTCTCTNTTTTTTTTTTTTTTTTTGTTAAAAACATGGTTGCTTGTTTTCAACAGTGCTCTCTGTAGCAGAAGTAATTACGCTGCATCAAACGTTGGCACTGTTTGATCTGTCAGTTTACAAGTGTATGTATTAAGCCTTCAGTAAGAATTCTTATGTTGAAACTGAAAAACACTGAACGACAGCAATGCACTGTTTACTAAGACAATATCAGCTCAATATGTCAAAGAGGGAGCTTTAAGCATCTTGCCGTGTAATAAGGCATGGATGTGTTTTGTCAGTTCCCCATCAGTTAAGATCAAGAGCTGGGTGACTGATGGGAGGCAGGAAAAAATCCTGTAAAAATTGCTGTATCGAAACACAGACCCTCAGTTTGGAAAAGAAAGGAAACAACCCCCAAACCTAAAATTATAAATTGAAGTCAGTTCTGGCTTTTTTTTCTGCTGGTGGAGGAGGGAAAAAAAGCCCTGAGGAACTATTCCACTTGTTTTCCTGTTTGGGCTTTTGTTTTGCTTTTAAGATGGAATCTGTGAAATTCCAATATCCAGGGGTTTAGGACTAATCATCTGGGACAATGGCATAGCCCAGTCTTCGTTCTGCTTTTCCCTTGAGGCACTGCTCTGTTTTGAGTATCTCCTATTGATAACAGGAGCCTTTTTGTTAGTGTAAAGGTGTCAGAGCTCAGCACTGACTGATGGCAACAGGGTGGTATTTGATATGGATTTCTTCCTCCCTGAAAGTTTTTTACTTCAGGAATATGCGGAAACTTCTGCTGTTCTAGATAAATGAAGAAAAAAAATGAAGAAAAAAAGATTCTGGGGGAGGGACTAAATGTGCTAGACCCCACAGTTTTATGATAACTTGAGTCCATTGTTGCTGTTTTGTCTCACCTAGTTTGAGGATGTGCGTGGTAAAACACATGAGGTGGGCGCCTGTTCTGTAGTCCAGTCTCTTTTTTTTTTTTGTCAGTGGTGACAAAATTTGGTTCTGAGCAGGAGTGACGTGCAAAGCTGGTGGGCAGAGTGTTTGTCTGCAGAGATGGAGTGAGTGCCTACACCTCTGGAGGGAGGAGGGAGGGTGTGCCCCTCACTTCGGCTGGAGTTTGTAGCTTGGAGGTCCTCTTGGGCCCTTCACCATTTCAGAAAAGGAACAGCTGTGGTTCCATGCCTTTGTTTTTTCCATCTGTTGCTAGCCAGGAATTTGTGAACATCCTTCTCGGATGTAGATCTTGCTGAGGTTATTCATGTCTTTGTCACCTCCCAGGCTGAAATACTGCAATCCATACTTGGAGCAAATGTTCCTAAGTCTCCAGAGTGGTGTGTACAAAGCAGTGGCATACTTCCCAAGAGGGTTTAATCAGCATGGGCTTGATTTTTTCAGATAGCTTTGAGTCCCTTAGCTCTGTGATGAATTTGCTGAAAGCTGCAGGTGTGTTGTATCTCTGAAAATCAGGTCTTGGGAACACACTGAGCTCATGTCTGTTTCTCTCCTCTGGCTACCTAACTTGTTCCAGATGCTGTTCTAGGCAATAGCAACTAATAGAGGAAAATGCTACTCTAGGCAATGGGAGAATAATGAAGAAAAAATGTTCCAACCCTTGGCCCAGAATTCGTATGAATTGCAGGAGGAYGCTGTGTTCTGTGTAATCTCGTTTTCACATCTTACCAACACAACAGATGTCAGCTGCAGGTTGGGTCTTCTGCCGTGAGAAGACAAGCCTGGACCCACATCTTGGATGGGTGGGGGAAACAGTACTTACCATCTTTGGTGGATGAAAAATGGGGTTTTTAATAAGAAAATATGCGGTGCCTATAGTATCCAGCCCAACCTGATGAACTCTCCTGACTCCACATGGAAATACCTGTGTCCCACTTCCCTCCATAGTCAGGGGTTCAGATTCCTCAGCAGCCCCAGTGCAGCTCYTTGGCATGCCTAACTTCTGCTGACTCCACATGGGGAAAAGACTCAGTGCAGGATCAGGGGAGGCAAAGGGAACATCCAGTGTGGGGCAGGAGACAGCATGATGGTTCCTTTCAGAGGTAGGATATTACTGGATTGGTTTTGCTGTATCATTTGCATCCCAAGAATAAAAGTGGCTTAAAACCTCCTTTTGGAGGGRTAAGTGCTGTCAGACTGAACAGGGYTACACTTCRGCTTTGATAGCATACTGAACATTCATGTTCTTACCTAGCCCTCTGTCCAGGACAGTTGTCTCAACAATTAAAKTAGTGCAAGCACTGGATCAGAAGATCCATATTCAAGGTATTCCCRAGGGGCAGAGAGCAGTCCTGAGCTCAGATGTGTTTATCTGCCCGTGAGAACATGGGTCATTGTGCTGATGATGCATGAGCATCTCYAGTACGTGTCTGCCAGCTGTACCTCTTGCTCCCAGCAGTCACATTCCCTACATCCGAGTTCCTGTTGCAGGGCATGGATCATGTCCCATGAGCTYCTTCCAAACAATCTCCCTGTGCCTCATACCTAATCACAGAATCATGGAATGGGTTGGGTTGGAARGCACCTTAAAGGTTGTTCAACTGCAACYCCCTGCCAGGGAYAGGGACACCTTTCCACCATCCCAGGTTACTCCAAGTCCCATACAGCCTGGCCTTGAACACTTCCAGGGATGGGGCATCCACAGCTTCTCTAGGCARCCTGTGCCAGTGCCTCACCACCCTCACAGTGAAGAATTTCTTCCTAGTACCTAACTTAAACTCACCCTCTTTCAGTTGAAAACATTCTTCCTTGTTCTGTCACTCCATGACCTTATAAAAAGCCCCTCTTTCTTATAGATCTCAAGATCTCAAACAGGAAGACATTTCTGGAAATCTCCACCTTCACTGCCAGGAAGATTGTTTGGCCATGCTGTGTAGGGTCCAGGGTAGCTTAGGCATGGTGTGACTGTTCATTACCAGTGGGGCCATTTTTACAGAGTCCTTAAAAGTAATCCATGTGCAACAGTCCTTGTTCCCATGGAGAAGAGAAAAAAATGAAGAAAAAAAGAAGGGAAATAAAAAAGGAATGTAAATATACATGTTGTATCCAGAGATGCATCTTGCCTGGAAAGTTGATGTCTATAAAAGGCTTACAGGCAGTCTACTAAAAGTAGTGAATATCAGTGGCCCCATTTTGCAGAGAAACAAGGAGTTTTCCTGTAGATTTTAATAAGAGGAAGAAGCTGTTGATGGGCTACCTTTATTCTTCCTATGAGCCTAAAACTATGTATGTTTTAATGGACAAAATAGAGAATATCTAAAATAAATCCCCTCACAGCTCTTCTTTAGCTCTAGATTACAGAGAAGAGCTGATGTGGAGAGCCRTTTAATTTATTTTCTGTGTTTCTCTAGTCCTGCTCCAGTCTCTACTGCTGRTCAATTATAACAGCAGTAGCAGATTGCATGTCAGGACATCTTTGGAAGTGAGAATTTAGAACTGTTGAAGACTACTTCACAGATGTGTCAATCCAGGAATTAAGTGAGAATTAGACCTAAATAATATATGTAGTCTAAAGAGCTGAGTCTGACTTTGGGTTAGGTTTGGTTGTTTTTTAAAAAAATATTATATCAAGGGGTTGAAAGTGAAASAGTACTGATTCACAGTAATTAATTATTCACAGGATTTCACAGAAATTTTGAGGGTATGTCCCCAACACGATGGTTGTCCTGCTCTCTAGGTAGAAATACAGTATTTAAAGCAAAACCAGTATCAATTCATTCCTCTAATARAAATAATGAAAAATATTTATACGTGTCTTCAGTATGTATAGCAAAGACCAAAAATGAAACACAGCACTCTCAGTGGCACTTAGGAACATGGAATTTATGATGTGCTGCAGTTCCCTGTTTATTGTGTTTATTGTGTTTCACAATATATGGTGGTCTCACATTTCCATCACTGTGCCTTAATGCCTGGCATGGCTCTGGTGCCAAAACATCTCACTGTGGGTTATCCGCAGGCTATGCTGGATTTACAATTTCCCATTTCACCTTCGTAAGCAGAATGTTTTTTGTGCCTGGATAGATAAACGAGCACATCTTGCAGTAAAAATTTTATATGGGAATTCCTGGAGCAACCAGCAGAAAAGCTGTGGCATGCTATACAATTAATGATAAGACTTGGGCTTTGCATTTGTATTGAATAGTGAAAGRAAGACTGAAATCCCTTTTCTTAACACACAATATTTAAAATCAAGCATKTATTATGCCTAGATTTGATAAGGCTACTTACCAGCCTAGACATGTTTGCACACAGCAGTATCTTCTCATTTAAATTCAATCACAGTCACAAAACAAGCCTGGCTTAGACTAGCTGAAGATATAAACTTCATTTTCATCTCATTAGGCCACCTGGAAGCAACAATCAGTGACTAGTCCTGACRTCAATGGTCTCTCTACTTCATTAAAATGTTAATTTCATGGCTTTAATTCCCTTTGTAAAACGTGCTGCTGCAGGACACTATATGCAGATTTATTCTGAAGCAGACAAATCTGCATGCCATATTCCTTTTTAGTGCCTTAGGTTCCTTTGGATTTTTATTTTTAGCCATCCCTATTTTTATAAACTGCTGTGAAAAGATGATCACCATAACAACCAAAAAGTAAATATTTTCTTAAAACAGCCCTTTGAGAATGTATRCTTAAGAGTCAGGAATTCAGGGCATCATGCATTTCCTGGTATTTTGTTCTGCTGTTCCCTTTTTCAGTATTTAAAAATGAGACAGGTACTGTTACTGGCTAACATTTTCAGACAGTGGATCATGAAGGGAAAGCAATGTGCAGTAAGTCTGAAGTAGCTACGTAGATCAGCTATAGCATCAACATTTTTAGTTGTGTCAGGATAAAACGATGGTCTCAGTTTTGGAATAGTTCCTTGATAATATGTAGTTCYTCAGCATTTAGTCACCTTCATCTTGCTTTAGGGATACATTCCTGTTTGTGTACTTCAAAATTGTACRTCCTAGTTCAGGTTCAACTGTTGGCAATAGAAGTGTATCTTCAGTGCAGGGAAACAAGGGAAGGTAATTGTTCATCTGGTYTTTTCCCCATTTATTGCATGCAGTTCATTTTTAAGGGTACAGGCACCCTTGTATTTTTCCAAGTGCTGTGTAAATTATGATGATGTGTTAGTGTGCCTGTGGCAGCTACAGATGGGTGAGCTGCTCATTCCTGTTGCACATGGTAAATCCAAAGCTCAGGGTCTGGGCTCCTCAGGACCCCTCGCTGGTGGAACTGCCTGGCTCAGGAGTGCCATGCTCAGCCAGAGGGCTCTGATGGCACCYGTGGGTCTGGGCTGGTGACAGCACTCAGCAACATGGCCCTCCTGCTCTCCCCTGGCAGATCCTGGCACCTGAGGCACTACACAAATCCCTCTGATCCCCTGCTAGGGTGTGGTGCCAAGGCCTTTCTGTATAGGACCTTGGACAGTGCATGGGGTCTGCCCGGTGTTAACCTGGCTGGAGAGGAGAAACACCACCAAGTTCCAATACAGCAAATAAAGGAAGGTTCCCTTCCTAAGCACTGGACACTTCTGAAGTTTTCCCTCTGGGAGTGTCAGTGGGATTTCTCTGCATGCTTCTGGTAACTAGGAACAGGTAGTTAATTTGGCCTCCTGCCTGCCCTGAGACTGCCAGGAGAGCAGTGGTGATGTAGCTTTATCAATCGACTACCGTGTACATCTCTGCTGCTTCTCTGAAGATGTACAGCACAAGGAGCAATGTGGAAAGGTGCCCTGTAATTGTAACTGAGAAGTAGCCAAAATAGCTTAAAAGGTGTGAAAAGAGTAAAGTTCGACAGCATTACAGACTTCCATAAGTTTCCTATTTCAGATTAAGTAAGATAATTTACCAATGAGTCTAAAAAGATGTTGGTACCTAATTTTTCACTCTTAGTGTCAAGGGAGAAGTTTTTTGAAAGTCAGTGAATACAGATGGAGAGTAGCCAATTCATTTCCATCTTGGGGCTCTTGCCTACAATGTTATTTCATCACAGGCAGTGCCATAACTCAMTGTGCTAGTCCATTTAGAATGCCAAAGTGTGCCAGGCTTTTACTCTATGGATAGAATTATTCATTCATGTCTGCAGTTGGTGAGTGGAGTGATACTATGACGACTTCTCAGATCACAGACTGAACTAGAAAAATATTCCATTTGTAACCTGAGACATTAGCTGTTATTGCAGCAGYATATTCACTCACTGTGTTTTGATTTGTCTTACAAAATGTCTTATAAGCTAACCAAAGAATTTGGTCCTTTGGTGGGCAGACCACTTATACATGAATTACTCCAGGTGTTTGRACAGTTGTCATCAGATGGTCAAATGAATTTTGTTGTAGCCTGGACATTTGAAAGGCCATTTCTATGATAGAGAAATTGCTGTTAAAATTGCTGTCATCACTTAATGAACTCGTGACTGTGGGTTGACATGRCTTTGGGAGAATAAAAATAAGAGGTCTTTCTGTTTGGCTTGCATTTCTTTTGTCTCAGTCACTAAGTATGTGTAGTTCCAGAGATATTCATGTTATAATTGCTTATTGTTTGGTGTGTTTATTTGTTTTAGTGYTCTTGGAAGCAGGGCAGATGGAAGAGTTGGTGGGAGGTAATTTGTGTCACCATTGCTTAAGCAGCAAATATACCAAGTGGTGGACCATAGGTTTCAGCATTCCACTCATTTAATCTTTCAAAAGTATAGCAAAGCTACTGAAGTTCCCCTTGGCTTGTGTTGGCCCAAAGAGAGAAAGGTTTTGACCAGAGTTACCTCTAGGATAGAACTAAACTGTCATTGCTCAGCCAAGCTACACTGGATTTTTCACCACTCCGTTGTTTATTTTTGGAAGACTAAATGGCAGGTCATCATTCAGCCGCTCTTGAAAAGTCTAACTGTTCCTCAGAAGTGAGATTAAGATCTTCAGATAAACTTCAACTCTTTCACCACATTTGTTGATCTGCCATGTGACCCAATGGCAACTTTTGGGAACAAAGGGGCAGGCTTTTCCMTTCACACTGGGTTGGAACATGGGAGACTCCATTTGCAGCTGGCTGGTGAAGCCAGGTAAAGTCATTGTGCTGAACCTCAGCAAAGCCTTCCTGCAGGCAGTTGAGAGTTCTGGGTCTCTTCCTTGGCTGTCATTCCTCCAGAGCAGAGATGTGTTCAGTGGTGTTCAGGAGGGCTCTTTGTCCTTTCCCTCCTGCCTGAAGCCCTCTAATAAATGCAGTTTGTGTCCACAGGCCAGATATGAGGGAGAATAGCAGTCTTACCCTGAAGGCTGTGCAGATGGTGTGCAGCTTGTCCATGGGCATTGMGGCAGAATTTAGCAAGGCTAAATGCTGTTTGCAGTGAAATGGCTATATTCAGGGGTGCTTGAGGGAAAATAGCAATGTTCTGCTGAGGAACATGGAGGTTTCTGGGATGTCCTCCCAATGTGAGYGTTTCCCATCTGTTTGCTGTTCCTGTACGCCTTGGGATCTCCCAGTGGAGGAAGCTGTGGAGTGGGGACTTACATGATGCCTTTTGTGCCTTCTGTGGTAAGCCTTTGGGGAGCAAAACGTAGATAGATTGTTCAGGTGGTTTTGAGGGAAAGTGTTTCTGAACTCAAATGTGCTACAAATAGCAAAGTGCATGTGGGGAAAACATAGCTCAGAAGGATTTTCTGTTGTGACACATAGCTTCTCCTTTTAATTAAGCACTGTCCTCTCCATGCACTGTGTGAAATTTAGGGRGCTGCATTTTTCCTTGAGTTTAAATATTTAAGGAAAACAATTGTGTACTGACAACAATGGACTTTTTAAATTGCAGGCCATTTGTTTCTGTAATTCCTATGAAATAAATTCAACTGCCTAAGTTGATTCTATTCATTGCGGTTTAGTTATGTACATACTCATATTTGTATTAAAAAGCAATGTTAAAAACATCAGTGATGAGTGCTTTCAGAGCTTTCTAGCATGCAGTGCCAATGGAGTTAAATGTTCCACTGGAGTTCTGCGATGGAAGTTGGTAGCAGATGTTTTCAGGAAACCAATTTTAGWCTTCTGTTCAAAGATGCCTGTACAAGAAGGATTTACAACATTTCTCATCTGTGACTTCATCTGCCAGCATGGGGTTGCCTTTTGATCACTATAAAAACCAGCAGACCACTGCCATACACATATTTAATATGAAGGTACAAAGCGTCAAGGATGACCCTAAACCTGATAGTCTTTGCCTTGAGCAGAGGAGCACGTTGGCKCAGTTGGGCCATCACCTACAGGGATAAATTATGTCTCTCAGCCTTGTTCTTGTGACGCTGAGACCAGATCTCGAGATGAACCACCAGCCTGTATCCGACTCTTTTGCTGTCCTTGCAAAAGGCATTCAGTTTTTACTTCTCTGGCTGGCAGACTGACAGCATCACAYGTGGAAATACAAGATGGGTGCCCAAAATTCAGCTTCCATCTGGGCACAGGAGTGAYTGTCCAGGCACTCACAGCAGTCTTTGTTCATTTTCATTCAAGGAATTGACTTCAGTGTGATTTTTGTAAGCATCCCTATGAACAGCCGTAGTTGGAAAAAATACATTAGCAAATCATTTTATCRCTGGAGACAGATCTTTTTGTTGCTGTGCATTTAAAATTGCTGCAATCCCTCATGCGTCTGTAAGGCTACGGTAGTGTTTTCACACATCCTGTGGCATGTAGCATCCCTTACTTTTTTCTGTGGCTTTGTCATGACAGCTTCTGTTGGTACAGCCATCCTCACATCACCAGTTAAACATAACTGAGCTGGAGCTAAGGGAATTGGTCAGGGATGCCAGCAGTCAGAGGAAACTCATCTTCTCCTGTACCTCCTCGTGTCTATTTTCTGCAGGGCGCTGCAGGATATGGAGCACCTCCTTCAGTTTTCCTTGCATTTTAGCAGTGAAAACAGCAAACACGGTTTGCTCTGACACTCTAGAAATGTGATACAGGATAAACAGTGCATGTCCTTCACCTTGAGTGAATGAAGGGTTAGCAACTAGCCCAGGATCCTGTGGGGACCACCGTGCCAGTGCCATCAGGATGCCATCAGGARGATGTTTGGTTGTACAATAAGAATGGGTTGAACAGCTTTCTGTTTTTTATTTGGGGAATAAAGCGGAGACATTCAGTTATGTGCCATGGGTACATACCTGTAGGGCCATCCTTTCTTGAAGTGCATCCTGATCAAGAACAATCAGTCCTGCAGTCAGTTCCTGCAGGTGGGAAGGACTGGAGGGGTCTGCACTGATTGTCTTCTCTCCTTCCATAGCAGCTGGGAGGATGCATGTGTTATGTGAGGYTTCTCTGCACRAGGAGGATCCAAAGGCCATCAGACMCTTCAACTTCATGGCTCYTTTCCATCARTGGAGCTGCACCAAATAGCTGCAGTAGGGTTTGGGTCTGATCCTTTGTTATTAGGGAGGAAAGAAACGATATAATCATTATCCTTTTCAGAAAGTTTAATCACAGCCTGCGGAGGGATGGCWGTGTTTTATCTGACAAATATGTCACTGTCTTTCATCAGCTGATTATAATCATCTTGGAAGTTCCAGTGTGTCTGTTTTTCCCTCTTCTTTTTTACTATTGTGTTTTGTTTAACTTTCCCTAATGAGCCCAGTGAAAAGCAATTGTTCTAAATAAATCATGTGCGCTACAAAGCAGTATATCACAATTAGTTTTCCATTATACTTTAATTAGTCATTCCATTATTAAATTGATGTCTTTGGCTTCTTCCAGGTCTCAGACTAATCCTGAAACAAATTCCTCTTTGTGGATAAATATTAGTCAGTCGTAATTAAAGAGTATTCACTGGTGTTGCGGCTTTTCATTAAATCCCTTTCTGATTAAGATGGCTCCCCCAAGTACTGGGCTGATTAAATTTAATAACATTTGTTCACTTGTGTGTATCATGGTCTGGTGGAAACTGTTTTAGCACCAGGGGATTGGGAACAATAAGTTCATATCTTGGTGCAGGCAGCCATGGGTCTGAATGCCTGTTTTRCACAGTGCCCTGCACTCTTGTTTCAGGGGGTCTCTGTGGTTTGTGTGGTCAGTGGTGGAAGGAAAACCATGGAAATTGAATTAGCGGTGTCAGAGTTGAATTTCAAAGGGCTAAGTTACATCTAGAGGGTTACAATAAAGAAGGGAAGATTAAAGTATTTTAGAGGCTCTGTTTCCTTGACTCTTTCATGACTAGAGCTTTGCTGCTKAATTGAAACCTGAGTGCTTTTCTACCCCAAACCATTTTCTCTTCCTGACATATATAGATGAACTCATTTCTATGTAAATATGCCTCAGCTGAAAATTCAGATAATAAAACAGATGYTCCTGACAGAAGTTCTTCTAACAGCACAGAATTAAATGTTTTGAGAGCAAAATCCTTGTCCTGGGTTTAAAAATCAAGGTGAAGCTAAAGCATGATATGGCTTAAGTGAATATGCCTATTGGAAAGAGGCTATAAGCATCACTATTTTCTGTGTGCTGAAATTATGSCTTCTTGTGGGGCTGCTGGTGCTGTTCTGCATTCCTCCTGCTTTGTACACAGAAATGAAAACAAACCACTGTGACCAAGAATGGCAATAGCACAAATCGGTGAGGCGTGCAAGAGATCGGCTCAGGACATCTGCAGAAACRCTCCATCCAAATATTTGAGGTGGCAGCTAGCAGGTGTTTTTTTCAATATCCAGTTCATATTCTATTTTTGGTGCAGGGTACATTTTCATCTAGTGTTTTGGTTTGGGATGGGCTGTATTTGTAATATCAAATATCTCAAAATGCGTTTTCAATGTCATGTATCCCAAATATAATAGTACTRGATATATCATCTAGCCAATCTGTCACATTGCATGGAATCAGAGTTGCCCTCTAATTCCAGATTGCTCTTCCTGGGGCTGCTGAAGGCCCGTGAGTGATGCCTGGGACAGTGTGARGAGGCAGGGTTGGAGGCAGTGTCAGGTCAGTGCACAGCTGAAGAGTTCTCTCTAGCGGTTGGTTTTGGGTAGTGAGGACAGATAGCAGAGTGAGTTAAGGAAAGGGTGCTCGTCTGGAGCTACTGAGAAAAGGGAGGAATGTAGAATAAGGTCAGGGAAGGAAGCTGACCTTGATATCTGAATTATAAAAAAGAGTAATTGTAATGCACTAGAAGCCAAGGAAAAAAAAATGTCTTTTGTCTCACAGTCATCCTTTATTTTCTTATTACTACTGTTGCAATACAACAGTGGGTGGTGTTATGCTGTTCATAGCACAATCCTTCCACTGCCTGAAGTGAGGGCTGATGGACAGTGAGAATCCATGGCATTTCCAAGGARATGGAGTGCACTTTGAGCTGCCACAACTGCTTCCTATTCAGTATYTGTGGTGAATTAGCTTCCTCTACTCACAGTGACTCACACTAAGTGTGTAGTGACTTTACAAAGACAAGACTCAAAATGAGTTGCATGCCAGTCTGCAGATTTGGCTAATGTTTATTTAGGGCAATGTGAAAGTGATTAAAAATGATGGGGAAATTCCTACCTTCCATCCTGACAAATCCTAGCAGTATAGAATAGAGACAGAAGCATTTGAAAAGAGTATGAGCATTGGTTTTGGAAGAATTGAGGGAAATAAACTACATATAAAAAAAGACCAGGGAGATTGGGAAGTATAACCTCTTTAATGCCTGAAAATTAGATATGCTGTTGTGCTATAACATGGCAGTTCTGCTGCTGCTTACATCTTTTAAAATGTACCACTTTTCTCCAAAAATTCCAGGGTTTAAGCCAGCTCCATTGTTTACCTAGCACTAACATCCTGCCATGTTGAACATCACTGGTATGACAGTTGTGTATGTAAACTGTTCCAGAGTGTTTTGCTTTACTGTTAAGTCAGTGAGGCCAGTCAGAAATGGCAGTGGAAATTGCAGATAAAACAGCTGGATTCTGGTAGAGGTGAGGCCTCTGGAGAACTGGATTACCTCGAATACAGATGTGTTTTCTCTTGTAGAGATTGGTGCTTAATTTCATCTACATTGGAGAGAGGTTGTTCGTTCAAGCAGACAGCCAAGAAATGTGTAGGGGTGCATTACTTCTTTCTCAGATTCCCAGGGATTTGAAATGCCCARCAAGTAACAGAAGAATTAGGTGGATAGTCTGTTATGTTAAAGATAAGAATAAGCTCTGTACRTTTGTTGTGATTTATTTTAAGGGTACTTGGTGCTTTATTTTTGCTTAATTGTAATGATACTTAGCTTTCCAGAAATACTTGGATGACTTGTTTAGCATTCTTTTTAAAAAATAAAAATAAATCAGCCATTTCCTAATTTAGGTATATWTGCCTGTCCAGCAAGACATCTTATCATGACAAGGTAGAGTACATATGATGCTTTCTGAAAGGATTTCTCTGAAGTGTAGTAAATTACCTTCATTTCAGGCATAATTGTGATTCTTGTCTGAGCTGGTTGGCTGTTTGCCAGGAAATTATGTTTGAGCTCAGTGAAGTTGGAAAGTTGCATACCYGTGTGTCAGTTTCTCTCTGTGATACCAAACATCATTTTTCTGTGTGAAAAACTAGTGGTGTCCTATAAGCCTAGAAACAGCATGGCTTCTACCTAACATACAACACAGCTATGAAAACCTAATCTCATATGTGTATGTAGAGCAAATTTGTAGCATGGGAGACTGGGAGAGAGAAGATATGCAGGCAAGGGAATAAACATGGCATTTTTGTTATCTGGATTTGATAAATATAGTTTGGGAATGATAGAGTAAAGAGTGGTGAGTCARTTTTGCCTGGTCATCTCTAGTGACTGAAAATAACTTGTTATTCCAACCCTTTTATCCCTTCATTCCCTTCTCTCTGCATATTTTTGTGTTTTATTTATAGCTCGACCAGCTTTTGCTTTGCAGTTTGTAAAATAACCCTTCAGAGCCGGGGAGGGAAGACCCAGGAGCTCCTGRGCAGTCTTGTGCATGGAGCCACCGAGTCATTCCCTGTTGCCATGGCTGGATCCCCCCTTTCCCGGGCACATCCTTCTCTCATCTGCTCAGAGATTCCTCTTTTAAACAAGCAGCCTCAGTTCCCGAACTCATTAATGGGTTTGTGCTGACAGTGGTACCCAGGAGCCACATGAGATGTTTCAGACCAGCTGGCTGTGACTTTGACAGCAGCAGGGTCAGAGGCCCTGTGTCTGGAGAGATGGCAAGGCAGAGTTTTATCTGTGAAACCTTAGTGGAGGTTGTAAGCTGTCCTGAAGCACATGGAATTCACAACCACAACCCATACTTGTATTTATCCTGTGAAGCACAGCTGTGTAAACAATGCCTGCAATGATTATGAGCTAAATCTTTTGTGTTTGGCTTCAGCTTCCATGTCCAGTATTTTTGTACAGTTTAGTCCACAAACTAAGCATCAGTTTAGCACTTGATGTATCTTAACTGGCAGATCAGGATAAGATACTTCTTGATTTACTCTTAGGTTTCCCACAGTATTGACTTCTTATGACATAACTGGACTACTCCATAGTAAACCATCTGATTTGGTTTGGAGAGAAGGAAGGGAGCTGGCAGTCCTCCTTATTAATTGACTTACAGAGAGGGTAAGGGGAGAGATGTGTTCAAGCAATAAATGTGAATCATAAAAYCATAGAATGGTTTGGATTGGAAGCGGCCTTAAAGGTAATTTGGTTCCAAGCCCTCTGCYATGGGTGGGACACCTTCCACTAGATCAGTCTCCAAGTCCCATCCAACCTAATTTTGAGCGCTTCAAGTGATAGGACATCCACAACTTCTTTGGGCAAGCCTGTTCCTGTCTCTCCAACCACAGTAAAGAATTTCTTCCTGATACGCAGTGTAACCCTACTCTCACTTTAAAGCCATTCCTGTTTCTCCTGTCACTACATGCTCTTGTGAAAAGTCCCTCACCAGTGTTCTTGTAGCACCCTTTAGGYACTGCAAGAAGCTCYAATGTCTCCCCAGAGCTTCTCTTCTCCAGGCTGAACAGCCCCAKCTCTCTCACACTGTCAYCATAYGAGAGGTGCTCTCTGAGCMCCTTCATGGCCTCYTCTGCACCTGCTCCAACAGGTCCATATTCTTCTTACGCTGGGGATCCCAGAGCTGGATGCAGCACTCCAGGGGAAGTCTTGTGAGAGCAGAGCAGAGGGGGAGAATCCCCTTCCTAGACCTGGTGGCCACAGTGCTTTGATGCAGCCCAGGATGTGGTTGGTGGARCCAATTAGCAGACACAGCCTGGGGTTGAGAGAGTCTTAGGCTCTGTCACAGTGAGAGTGGAAAAACAAGAAGCAAGTAGGACTGTTAATACTGGATGCCTGTGCATGGACTTAATGAGGCCGTTGTAGAAAATTCTACTGGTTTCAGCACCCATGCTTTGAAAAACATATTAACATATTAGAAGATATTCAGAGAGCTACTCAAGGGATTTGAGCTTTAAAAAACGTGTTTCATATTGAGATTTCAAAAACTATGGAGGTTTCGTTTGTTTGGGAACAACTTACGAGGTTGACAGATCCTACCACCATTTACCTCTTTGAGCAGACAGCTCTCTAATTTAGCCAAGTTACACAGTCAGGAAGTAGAAGTACAAAAATAATATACACACACACATTCACGCCCCCCTGATTAATCCCCCTGATTAGGGAGATTGCTTATCTCGTGGCAAAAGCTTTAGGGCAGTGAGGGRTGTCTGTCTCACCACATCCCATGGCCACATCCCAGAACCAAAAGCATTCTGCAAAAGCTCCTGTGTCATTGTGGAGATCAGATTAGATGATGATAACATTCCATCTGATCTTAAAATAATTAAATGGGGTGTTTACAGAGATTTCAAAGTCAAAGCAGATCTCCCTCCCCACCACCACCSTCTCAGCAGTTAGTGGTACTGTTTGCACATGAGATATAGCATCAGGCTGCAAAACTATGTGATTTAAATGTATTTAGCAAAAGAAGCACACATAGTGGTTGCTGATAGCTGTGGGGATGTCTTTATATCTCTTGATCTTTTTACTGGGTGAGCTGGAGGTACTTGGGATCCCAGTAGTCCTCTACCCCTGTATTCAGCACCCAGAGCACATTTCCTTCCTGCTGGGGAGCAGAAAGCAGACAGGGCTGTCCTTTCCCCAGGGTCCCACCCTCAGGAACTACAAGTGCAGTGTCCTTAACTCCTTYGTGTCAGCACATAGAAGGTCTCCCTCTCCTTGTATCACAATGCTAGTGGAAAATCAAATAGGTATAGAAAGAATTGGTATGCAGGATCACTCTTCTCTGTTAATCAAAGCCAGCATTATTATTCTGTCTTTTTTTGTTTGCTTATTTGATTGCTACACTTACCTAAAAAAGATTTCCAATAACTAMTGAGTTGAAAGTGATTTAGATTAACCCCAGCTGACACCGCTGCTTTAGAGAGGGCTCCTGAAGTTTTAAATCCTTACAAGCGTGATACTTCCCAGGAGGGGCTGTAAATCCTTGAAGCTGCTCCCTCCTGATACTGTTCTCAAAGAAAAATCACTCAAATCTCGTGAGCCAAGACAGTATTTCCCAGTAAGCCATTTAGATGGCTTTTGTTTTATTGTCCAAAAGTGTATCTATATTTAAGGCTAACATACAATACTCAGATATCATATAACCTGACAGGTTTTCTTCTAGTTGTTTCCATCTTTTCTTTGATTACCTTGCTGATCAATTTATGAAAATGCCATAAGGCACTTTCATGGGCTTCTTAAGGAAATATGTATAGGGTGAAGGATATTAAAGCATAGTTGAGTGAGTGACAGCCAGTGTTTTATGGAACCCTGGAAATGTATGAAATATCTGGAGCTGTGCAGCGAAGGGACAGGTATGTCACTTTGCAGCAGAAAGCAGTTATGTTGAGCTGGGAGGTGGAATGGACAAGAGCTTCACATATTGGTGCCACTTGTAACAGAGCAGCCTTCTTTAAGTGATCATGAATATTCTGTTGTGAGAGCATCTCCATGTGCCTCTCACTGTGGTGGCTCAGCAGCTCATCAGCTGCTGTTCTGTGATGTACCCTGGTTAAGAATAGCATCCTCTCTGCTGGATCAGAGCAGGGGAAGAGACAAGGTACAATCRTTGTAAGGTTTAAAGGAATGTCAACAATAACTAAAGTAGGACAAATTAGGTCTACTGAAATCTTGCTAGGGATGGAAATGGGTAAGAGCCACCCTGTTAATGCCAAGGAGACTGCCCAATTCACCTTTGAGGCTTCTGAGAGTCTGAGCAGTTCATTGCATGAATTTCCCTTGAGGCCATCCTCTTTTTTAGCTCACTAGTGGTCATTTTGGCTTTCAGAGATGCTATTCTGAGTCCCTGTTTGTACAAATCCCTTTGTTTTGCAGTGAGCTTGCTCAGCATTGCTGTGTAGGAGCAAGAAAGTGTCCTTGCAGTTGGTGTGAGTCAGAACTGAGGAGCAGGCTATGCTTGAGCTCCCAAGTGATGCTTTAGCACAAGGAATGGGCCCATCCATGCAGGACCAGGGGATGGATCCATCCCACTCATTTGGGATTGTGCTGTAGGGCTGAGCTTCACCTCTGGCAGTTGTCTCCAGTTGTAGCTGCACTGCAGTATTCTCTTTATGAATGTGTTTGAAGGAGGCTGAAAATAGTTTAATTCTCCCTTTTACATTCAGGCTGGGTTTTCTTCCCCTAGAATGGTATTATTGAAGACACAATTAAAAGTCATTTTCAGTTTACTGAAACATCTTTGTTTTGAACCTAGTCGGTGGCTCTGAGTTGTAAGGTTTTATATAGGCTATGAGATAAAAGGGTTGTTGCACCCATGCCAAGGAGCACAGAGACAGAAGAGTAGGCAGGGAAAACCCCAAAGCTCAGATAGAGGAACAGAGCCCCTGTCCCAGTCACAGGGGGAGCATCAGCCCACGGGCCAGGAGTCCCAGCGAGAGGGCTTTGTCCATCACCTCACACACTGAGGCAGGGCTCTGGGAGTCACTGCAGGATGCCAAAGAAGAGCATTTGGGGTTTGGACAAGGCTTGTGGTGGAATGTTTAGGAGAGGAACAGGCAGCTGGAAAAGAGAATCTGAAGATCACCTACAGGGTGGTTCTCAGTGTGTAAAGCCACAGGGGAGGTTGGCAGTGCATGCAAGGCCTCTGTCCCACCCCTGGAGAAGGACTGTGGCCTCAGGAGCTTGTGTGTCCAGGTAGCAGCACCTGGGASAACCAAGGATCTGGGCAAGCTGCAGCATAGCCTGGCTACAGGCGGTTACAGGGACATCTGTGTGCTGTGTATGATTCCCTCTGACAGGCCTTTATCCTAAAGAGCCAGAGAGCGGACCACCATGAGGCCATTTTGTTTGCTTAAGAGCTGTTTTCTGTCCATGTTGGCCCGTGGCTGGCTGGCTGTGTCCATGTATAGTGCACACATATTTGTGCCCTGAGTGCATTGGGAATGTGTGCTCAGGTTTGCTGGGACAGGGGGTCACAGAAACTGAGCTGCATTGGGCTACCAGATGCTTCAAGTTCTCTAACAATGGATTAAAATTCTGATGGAACAACTGGTGTAGTGAAAGAAAACATCCTCATTTTTCTTTGGAAGTGTTTTTTTTAAAAACGGTGTCTTTCTCAGATGCTGGTATTTTTGTCCTGAGCCTGGTCATGTTCTCCCTGTACCACCTCTGAGCACAGTGCCCAAAGCAACCAGCTGTGCATTGTAATTGCCTGAAGTAATGTTGTGTATCAACGAAGCTGAGATATAAATAACTTTGATTGGGGCACAGAAAGTTTAGTAAGTTAAAGAATAGTGCTTTTGAGGTATTTTGTCATCCCAAAATGGAGACTGCCACATGGATTAATCATCCTCTTCATGTTGTGAAGTTTRCAGCCATTTAACAATAATTAGAAATAGACTTTATATTCACTTCTGAACACTGCAGTGCTTTCTTTTCTGAAGTGCTTTTATAAAGCACAGGACAGAATGTTATCCATGGGTATGAAGGATACCTAGCTCTACTACAGGAAGGAAGCCATGACACTGTAAAGCTACTGAAACCAGTGTTTCTGTTTGTCCTGAGGAGCTGGGCTACCTGCCTGACATTTTAGCCTAAATGGCAGTTTCTTAGCATAATTAGATTTCAGATGCAAATCTCTGAACATTGTTTGATTTTCTTTGTCCTTCATTCCTTCCCCAATGGGACATGGATATACACAGGACAAAGATGATCCCTCAGATGTCACAAAAAATATTGCAAGAAGTGTTTTGTCCTCCAACAGCTCCTCTGAGCTATGAACAGATATGTTTGCTTACTTCTCTTTTGACCCTCTAGAGAAGTAGAATGTTATGGTTTCCCTTAGGGAATTTTTTTTCTTAAAATGAGCAGAAACAGGTATTTGAAGCAGATCTTTAAATTCTTAAAAGGTGGAAAAACATCTTTTAGTCAGTGACTGCCCTTTGTCTTCACTTAGGATCACTTGATTWTCGGGTTGACTGGCACTTTGCTATTGATCTGAAACACGTGCTGTTTGATATCTCCAGATGGCAGAGACAACGGCCCAACTTCACAGGGAAACAGACAGTAAAGAAGCTCAAAGGATGCAGGTTCAGAGCTGCCTGATTAAACCTAGCCTAAGGGAATTCTGTCCCTTCTTATGAATAGTCTACCTTCATCTTCTGTGTTGACTTTTCTTCTTTTTAGCAGATTGTCTTGTAGCTTGCCTTGCCAGGGAATTAAAGCTTCAGGCTGCCATTTGTGTGGAGTTCTTAAATATGTATGACCCAAACAAGGGGCCTGTTGCATATGAACCTGGTATTGTGGTCTTCTTTCTTTCTGATATTTCTGTTCTTTCAGATATGCTGAATTTACCTTTGAAGTTTCATTTCTTCTTGTGCAAAATACACTTTCATAGATGAACCTTGCAGTGGAATTAGGAGATACTGGTTCTGGCTGGACACACAGAGTAGGCCATGTCATCATCCTTTGCCTCAATTTCCCACATGCAATGTCAAAAGAGTAATGTCCACCCTCTTCTGTGCAGCTCTTTGAGCTTTATTCTGGGTGATTTAGAAGCCATAATGTAGTCTAGACCTTCTACAGTCTGGGGATGCTCTGGATCCATAGGGAAGGAGTAGAGGCTTTCCTGTTTCTGATCAGGAATTCATGGGGAGAAATACACTTTCATTGTAAAGGTATCAGACCAGCTGTGTGAGTGCAGGGAGTCCTGCCAATCCTGCTTGCAGAGAATCAACAAATCTGTATGTTTGGCAGATCTGATGATTTATTACCTGTGGTCTGTATGCCAATGGCCCTTAAGTGTAAAGCCTTGATTTTTCAAGTCATTCATGGAGTTGGCAGACTGATAGTTTAGCTGCCCAGACGTGAATGACTGCAAGAAACTCATCTAGTTAAAAACTCTTTTCACAAAAGGCTTTTTGATACAAGGATATCAGGAAGGCTGGAGCTTTCCAGCCTCTCTCTTGGGGTAAAGTGTGTAGGTTTTGTGTTCCACTAGACCTGAGGAGCTCTGGAGACCAGGAGGGAGGAGGCTGTAAGAGATGGACATCTCTGGGAGGTATATGGAGCAGCCTTTCCCCTGGCTGGGCCAGGAACTAGGGGATGGATGTCTGTCCTGGAGGTTGACTGTAATTCTGGTGGTAGAAATATTTGGAATAGGGGAGCAAAAATGCAAACCGTTCTCAAAACTACAATGTTTTGTGCAACAGGCTGGTCATTATTTCCCTTTGTAAGGGCTGGGTTTCTAAGACATTCTCTGCTCCGTTTGGAGGTGATCCCAGAGCTAGACAAAAGATGGAATATTGAGTTTTGCTCGGATGGACCTCCAAAGAGCCTTATAAATCTCTCTAAAATCCCAAGTAACCTGCCGCAAAACTGTCTGAGAGAGATCGTTTTAAGACAGCACAATTATAAAATACTCTGAGAGGCTGAATAGGGTTTTTTCCCCTCTTGTGATATTTGGAGTTGAACTTTAGATACATCATTTTGAACATGGCCTTTTAAAGTAACTTTCTATTCTGGCTCTGTCATTTTTAGAACTGTAAAGGAAAACCAAAATGCCAGGGAAGAGAAGCAAATAAAAACGAAGAATAGGACTAAAAAGTAGGTTTTGATCATCTTTGCAAGAAGAGGCATCATCTGTGAGAGCAAAAGTCTTCAATTGCTGCAACTGGAGACAGCTTTTAGTCTCCAATTCTATTTTGCCCTGAGCCAGCCAGCCAAATAAAAACAGCGACATAAATCACTGCTGGCAGAACTTAACAGTTATGCAACGTCCAGTGCACCACATGCCTATTTTTAGATCAGTTTTACACTAGCAGAATTTCGTTTATGAAATCTAAAAAGAATGTCTGTTCTGAGGCTGGGGGATAAAGACAGTATTTAGAAAGTGCAAAACATAAAATCACTCAGTACAAGGATGCTCTAGCAAGCCTTGCTTTGGCAATGCTGATATCCTTTCAAGAGTTCTGGCTCAATCAGACATGCTAATGAAGAGTAGGGGTTTTTTTCATCAATGTACCCTGAATTTCTAACCTGTAATTGCTGTTTAAATGGTTAGGTACACTCCCCTTACCCAAACAGCTGAACATCAGACTCACAGTGATGCCTTATCAATCAGGCTAATCTGAAACAGAGGCCAGACAAATTTAAGAGAATGAGAATAGACAACTTTAATACAGGCCAACAGGCCTACTGGTACATTAGGGCAGACAAAAGCCTCCACGTGAGGCTACATCCAAAACAGACCCTGAGTCACAAGATCTTCACCTTTTATAAGTTCTGCCTTATTAACACATTGGGTCTTAATTCTCCAATGATCTTTACAGGTGATGATGTCACCACCCCAAAGTTGCTCCCCCCCAATTCGCTGTTGTTTACATATTTTGGGGCTCTGAGGCAGCAAAGTGTCCTTGGTTTCAGGCTCAGAGAGGGATTGTTTTGTCTGAAGATGAGAGAACAGTAGTTTTTAGTGCTGTACTAGGGAAGTACAAGAATACAGAGGCATGAAAATAGAGAAACTAAAAATCCTAAGACATCAACAGCACTTCTTATCCAAGGCCAGATATGCACTTTCTCTCCTTTAAATTTGACATTTTTCTCTTACTATTGTAATTCTGCATTAGTTTGTACTGTGTATAATCTTATTTGCAAAGATTTTTGTTCAGATTCAGAACAAGCAGTGATTGAGTAAAGTATGACCTTTTAGCCTTTAGATAATCTAGCAGATGAAACATAGTCTGCATAGTTAATGTATCTCTGGGATTTCTGCCATAATTTGGACAGTTTTCAATCATGTCTTGAAGCAGATTAGTGTTCTGGCTGTTGTATGATCTGTACTGATCCTTTTCCCCACAAACTTTCTTCTAGGTGACAATCTCGATGCCATCCATGACATAACTGTGGCATACCCCCAAAACATTCCTCAGACAGAGAAGCACCTTTTGAATGGAAACTTCCCAAAGGAGATTCACTTCCACGTCCAGAGATACCCCATAGAGACAGTGCCCACTTCTAAGGAGGAGCTGCAGCTTTGGTGCCGGCAGCGCTGGGAGGAGAAAGAGGAGAGACTGCGACACTTCTACGAAGGTGGAAAAAGCTTCAGTGCAACGGGGCAGAGCATCGTCCCACCCTGTAAATCCGAGCTCAGGGTCCTGGCGGTGAAATGCGCCTCGCTCCTCTACTGGACGGTGTTCCCGCTGGCAATGCTCGCGCTGCTGTACCTCTACAGCTTTGCACAGTGGTATTTTGTAGCCATGATTGTCTTTTTCGTTGTGCAACAGAAGATATTCGGTGGGCTGGARCTCATTGAACTCGCTTGTCATCGGTATTTCAAAAAGCAACAGAAATTTCAAGACACGAAAGTAAAAATCAATTAGTTCTGGGGTAGAGGAAGGGTGATTTTGAAATGCCCTGCAAATTTTATGCACAGGGAACAATTTTTGCATGAGAATTGTCTTTTACTATGGCTATTGTTAGATATTTGCACATGATTCTGTGAAGAGAAAGAAAAATGTTAGTTATCGCTACAYGTGAAAATGGTAGTTTTTAATCTCTGAATGTAATTTCAGCATTGCTCTCACAAGCAGCTARCAGCTGCATTCTGCTGTCATTAAGAAACAAATTGCTGGATTATTGAACAATCATAAGGACATTAATAAATGTGACATGCACTGGAGTTTCATGTAGAAACCCAAACAGTTCAGCTAAGAGAGACAGATGTATGAATTTCTTTGTAGTCACATTGKCGTGAAGTAAGCACCAGATTTGGAAAACTGGTAAGTTTTGATGGTAGGTGAAAGTTGAAGGAGAAGTTGTTCTGTTTCTTTTTTCTATTTCAAATACTCAAACTTATTTTTTGAAGTAATATTTTTGCATAAGCTTTTCCAGACACTACTGAACCTACCACTATTCAGCTATTCTGGCTTGGTCACTCAGGAGGATTTTTAAGCCTTGCAGTCTTGTGTCATAGTGCAAAAAACAGTGCTGGCTCTGCCTCCATTTAAGTCTTTCCTGATTATTTTATAGACCTGTGCAGCTAAGTTTTTAYCTCTCATTGTTTCATACTGTTTTAGTCTCCCTGTTAGCTGTGGGAGACTTGTTCCTACTGTGATATGCAGAGCTGCAGGATAGGGGAGCTGTTTTTTATTGGTTTTTTGGTGTTTTTTTTCTCATGGGCAAAAATAGCTGTTTGTCTCTGAGCAGCTGGAAAATGTTTTTCAGAAAGATTTCCTTGTATCCTTGTAGACATTCTTCGACTGAAAACAYTTTATTTTGTTTTCAGAGTAGGCAAGGTATCTTTTTTTCTTCTTTAGTATTAATTTTGATTTTCACATTGCYTCCTTTGGCATTTCACGTGTCCATGTAGATAAGCAGGAAGACAGCTCGTTCCATGCATGTCAGACAGACCTGTTGAAATGCAGTGGTTGTCTCTTTGGTGGTACAAGAGATGGGTTTGGGTTTTAGACTTAGCACAGGGRAGAGCTGCATCTTCCCTTGGCATATTGGGTGTTTGCCTGATGACATCATTACTTTTTCAACYTCCTTCACAGTTTTTGGGGGGTTCTTTTGGGACTCCTACTATAATACTTTCCCTTGTTTTTTCATGACATTCAGAAACTCTGAAGGCTTAAACTCAGACAAGACACTTTCAAGTGTATTCCTTGTCATATATAATAAAAGTAATGTTCATGCTCATGTAGAAAAAGACAAAAACAGTGCCAGCACTTCCGAGACACTTCAGGTCTTCAGGTTAGATTGTTTTGCAACCTCAAAAATTTCAGACAACTTGATCAATTGAATTGGTGCRAGACCTTCCTGACTTACTAAATATTTGTTCCTTATTGCATGAGGGCTTGTTTGAGCTGGACCCAGATGGCCTGGCTCCATTTGTTGAGTGACATTGCTGTGAAATGTGAAAGTCCGGAGTGCAAAATGTATCTTGTACTGTGCTGCATATCTCATGTGTTGGGTCGGYATGGTGGGCACACCTGTTTGCTCCTAAATTACAACACTAAGCATGTTGTCTAATTTGTTTGTTTCAAAAAACATTTTTTTAACGAATCACCAGCCTCTATTCAACTGTCCCTTGCAAGGTGACAAGTCTTTTTTAATCTCTGCTTATAATAATTAATTGTTTAGTATGCGGAAAGTACTTGAAGCCATCTGGTTTACTCCAATTTTTTTAATCCCCTTTTTCTTAAAAATAAATAAAACTAGGTTTATATTTAGGGTTATGTTTCTTAATGATTTTTTCATGTTTGTATCTGTGTACCTGACAACTGGTGTTTCATTGTCATGAGTGGAAGGAGGTCGGTTTTCGCCTTGAGGTCTTTTTTTAAAGCAATTCTGTGATATCACAGGCATGGTTGCATCTTAAACCTACATMGCCTGTTTTTTCTTCAGCTAATACCCTGCACATTCAGGTAACCCACTGCAAGGGAAAACCTAAAAACCTTATTTGTGGTTAATGCAGTGGAGACCCAAAAGGCTTCTTCCAGTCTGTCCTGAGCCACGGTTGTGCTTTCATACCAGGAGTAACCATAGCCAGCCTACTCCAATAGCCTTAACATCATCTTCAGGAATGACTTCAGAGGATAGGTTCTATGTGTTGGTGACATAAGATACCAGCTACGCTTTTCTCAGTYGTTCAGAGAGCTTTGTGGTATCATCAAATGTATCAGGAACATCGGTGTGAGTCTTGGTCATGGAACAGTACAGGATTTATGTCTCTGTGTAATTAAAGTTGGGCTCYGAAAATGAAGTCAATGCAATCCATTGTTGACCCTTCCAAGGGGTTTTTCTCCCAGCTGGAGCCAAACATGTAACCACCTATAATGTGGTAAAAACATCCTGCAAAATCTGTAATTAGCCTTCCTCTCTCATGTGTTTGGATCAGAGAGAAAGAATAATCTACTTGTCAGCTGGTAAKGTCACATTTGCAGTGCCCATCTCCATGATGCAGAGTAAGTGCTAGGTGAAATATCCTCTCACAGGGAAGGGTATTGGCTTTGTGCCTGCTGTAAATGTTTAGATTATGTCCATAGTTTTCCARGTCAATTAGAAATGCAAGATGGAAAAAATGTTGAATAAAAACTAAAAGTTTTGGGAATAGAGAAGCTTCTTTGTTTAAAAAGTGATTAAAGAACTGGGGGAAGATTTTTCTGTGAATGCTTTTTTTTTCCTCTGGTGAAAATGCAACTTTTTACTCCAAAGGCTCTAATATACAGGTTTTTTGGAGACTATTTTGTTCCTATCCTGTCTCGTTTTTTGAAGATCACTAAGATGGTATTTAGGGACATGGCTTAGTGGTTGTTTTGGAAGTGCTGGGTTTACAATTGGACTCAGTGACCCTTTCCCCCCTAAATCATTCTGTGATTCTCTGCTGGGTAAATCACTTTGATTTTTTTTTTCAGTGCTGTTGGGTTCAAGGTGCTAGTACTCCAGGAATCACATAGCCCTCTTCCATGGGACATGGACTGGCACTGGGACTCATCTCACTCAGTAGCAGGTTTGTCCCACTTCACCTTCCCTTGTAGTCCCAGCAGCTGCAGCTCTGAGCTCTGTCTGCAGGACCTACAGGTCTTGTATAATGGTTTGAGATCAAGGCCAGACTTTAAGGATGCTGCTCCCCTTTGCTCAATCAAATGTTTCCTCATCAGCATCAGGGGGTTTCTTTCTCTCTGCTCAGAACAGAGAGTGTGTGTGTGYCATCAGGCTCATCTGGGTAGCAGGATGTCAGACCAAGACATTTTTCTCTTGACTTCAAAGCTGCAAGGCCYAAAGCTGGTCTGTAAGGTGTTGTCTTGATCATAGGAAATGTAGTTCCTAGTTTCATGCATTGCATCAATCGGTGTTGTTTAAAAAAGATCTGTGTTTTTATAACTTGATTTTATATGTGCACTGTGTAAAAGGAAACACCAGGATACTTCAAACCTACAGAAAGCCTTAGTTTTCAGATTTCACTGATAATATTATTAGAATGTTTTAACCATGTACCAGTTACTCTACAGCAACAATAAAGTCCTGAAGCGTTGCACGTGTTTAATTTTGCTGTTTTCTTTTTACTTCACCCCCAAGGAGCAAGCCTTGTCTTCAGTCATGGCTGGCTGGGGCAGACTGGTGTCCATGTCAGTTCTCAGCTCATGGTTTGTGGCTGTTGAGGGAGGAGAACCCCCCATCTCTGCAATCCCCCAGTGCTGAACAGCCTTGCTGTGATGGCCCTAGGGAAACACACAMATCTCCAGAAGGTATCCTGTGTCAGAAAGAAGAAACAGAGACCTTGGTAGCAGATTCCGCAGCTGAGACGATATTTGCCATGTTCATCTATGCTCAGGGCATTCAAATTGGTCCCCCAAAGTCAAAATTAATGGCTTGTCACTGGAAAGGTGGTTGTCCCTTCCTCTTGATTTCTTCACAATTCAAATATGCAATGAAAAAATGTATTTCTCTGTCTTACCTGTCCTTATAGAAAATACTGGTAATGGAGGCCAAGGCTTTCATACTCAAACATTTCCTTTGCAGTTCAAACCAACAGGAGCCTGGCATTAACACCACTGCTGGGTCTTGCCCTCTGCCCCCCTCCTGCACTGTTCCTTTCCCTGCCTTCGAGGCTTGCTCTGCTCTTTGAACTTCTGGGTATCCAGTGAGCTGGAGGAGTGGATGTAGATTAACACTGAACCCAAAGGGGAGGGAAATTATGGGGTAACAGGGCAGAGGTGCTAGGGAAGGTGTTGGCCAGTGCTGGGTACAGCTGCTGGGAATGTGTCACCTGCTGTAGAGGCTGAGGGAAAGGTCTGTGTTTAAACACTTCCTTACTTGGGCATCTTTTGAGAAAGAAGACCATCTTTTGAGGGCAGGAAGAACATCCTCCATGGAGTGGTTGGGCTGGTTGGTGGTTGATGGTTGGACTCCAGGACCACTGTACTGCCCCAGGAGGAACCTCTCTGTTCTTTCCTGCCCACTAATGCTGGCATTGCCCGTGGGGCCCTGTAGGGTGCTGTCTCCKCTCTTTCCATTTCTCCATGGATGTMCTGTGTTTAAAGACATGCAAATRGCTCCTYCTGCTTCTTGTCCTGGCASTTGTGCAAGACCCTGWGTTCTTTAAGGATAGAAYAATCCCTYACTGTCAGTRAGATTCCCACTGGCAGGCTGGGAAGCTGCCCACCYTTCCAGAGAACTTTGCAAAATCCCTTGTACCAGCACTGCCTTATGCAATCCCTGTTTTGCCTGGCAGCCAGGTGCTCCCTCACCTTCCTGGCAAGGAGCTGCCTCATCATCCCCCTCCCCACTGGCACAGTTTGTTTCCCTTCCCGATTATCCACCGAAATTATTCAAGTGGARGTGTTCTCCCTGCTGGTAGGGCCCCAGGTTTGCTTCCTACAGCTTTGCACTCCCTGCCAGGGCTGTTGAAAGAGCTCTCTGAATCTCAGCTCTGAACTCACTTCACTCAAGTGCCCTTTTTATAGCTACCTAAAGCAAAGGTCCCCACTTTCCAGGGCTTTCCTTGGTGCTCTGTGATGGGCCTAAATCATCAGAGCCAGTGGGTTGATCTCAAGGTCACAGCAGGGAAGCCTTCCAGCACTTGAGGATCAGATAATAACACGCAGTCCTGGACATGGGCAGTTCAGGACCTGAGCTTGTGCTTCCTCTCACAGGCCTTGACACCAATCCCTGCAGCAGCAGAGGCAGCATTTAAAGGAAATGCTCTAAACAACCTCTTTCAGCAGCAAACAAAACTTTCCTGATTCTTTTATTGCTCTGTGCCTTCCTTCTCCTCTTTCTCTCCCAGGAGCAAGAAACGAGAAGGTTTTGGGGCACCCTCTGTCGCTTCAGTTGCTCAAAGCAGGTTCCCCTGGAGCTGCTTTCCCACACGGATTGGGCTGTGCCAGSCAGGTTTACAAGGCAGCAGTTGAGGACTGCTTGACACTGCAGGCTCCTTGCACATCTCTGTCCCTGGACAGACCCACAAGGAACAGGACTGGATCCAGTTCCTCATCCACACTGCTCTCTTGTGAGGGCACCTGCATGAACAATGTGACATCCTTGTGGCCACCGCAAGGACAAAGGGACAGGGAGYGTCATCCCACAGGATCCCAAAGCTTCAGCCAGCAGCTGGGAAGCCAGAGAGGAGCTCTTGGGAAGAGTGCAGCTGCTTGGGAAAGGAGCTGCTGCCCACCAGCCCTCAGGGGGCCTTGGTGGTCTTACCAGAGGTGCTGTGCCCAGGGTAGGGACAGAGCACGGGGAGCTCACATCCTGGGAGCCGGGGATGTGTCTGGCATCGGGCTCTGACACTCACCTGCGCGTTTGATGCCAGGCCATCTGCGACAGGGATGATTCTCRGCCCCTGAGGCCTTGCTGGGAGTGAGTCCCCTCATCGTGGGCAGGACAGCACAGGACACAGCTGATGGATAACGGCAGCAAACGCCACATGGCCAGCAGCAGCCAGCACTGGCACAGATATTCCAGACACAGTCACCCAGCTGCCTGCACCCATCCCTGCCACCCCCAGAGACCTCATCCTGCCGATTTGGTGGGGTTGTGTCTGCACAGCTGAGAGCAGGGCTTATGTTCAGCTGCGGTTTCTGCTCTCTCACAGTTCCTGCTCCTGCACCAAGGGAGGGGTGCTTGCACGGTCTCAGAACGTGGGGTGCCTCAGCCTTCATGCTCAGCCTGGCTTTAAATCAAGATCTTGATGCTCTGGGAGTAGTCTGGTCTCCTTGTCTGTCTGGGATGAGTGACCAGGAGCTGGCTCAGGACTCTGTGGTCCATCAACTGGGCTCTTGCAGCAGGGCAAGGGCAAGCCAGGTCTCGTGGTCACTCAGTGGTCAAGTATCACACCCAGTGGACATCTCCAGCCTCTCACTACAGATGCTCTAGAGGTTTTGCTTTCTGCCTGCACTGGGGAAAGGGAAATTATTTTTCAGAAGCCCCTGAGAGRCAGCACAAGGAATGTTTTATGCAAGATCACAGCAAGGTGTTCAGGTCTGCCTCCTCACAACATGTGAAGGTTAAAGAAAAGCTCTCAGCTTTCCACTGCTAATGACAGAAAGTGCTTTGTGAGTGAGAGAGAGCATAATTAGGGATAATGAGAAAGGAGCCTGTGGTTTTATTACCCGTTGGACATCAGTCCCGTGGATGAACAAGAGAGGTTGCATTAGCTGCTTCCCGCTGAGTCCTTCCAGCAGGAAAGTCCTTTCCAGACTTTCTGCATCATTTAAGGACGGGAGGTAGAAGAGGGCACTGCAGGCAAGGAGTGCTGGGGCTTGGTGTCCTCTGCTGCAGGCTGGGACAGGTCCCACATTGGTGGCYCCACGGGGAGACTGTGGACTTGGGGCAAAGGCCTTGGGCTCTGCTGTTGGCYCTGTCACTGTCCAGTGGCGTGTGTCACACACCTCCTGCATCCCAGGGGGTTTGGCAAGACTGGAGATGTCTCCTCAAGTGACACCCAGTGGCAGCCATGGCATATCAGGAGAGGCACAGTCCAGCAGCAAAAGCACAGCTCCTTGCTTTTGTGAAGGTCAGAGCAGATCCCACCACTTTGAGGTGAGGCTTCTGTCCTGCTTCAGCCTGAATCCAACAGTGAGGGCAGCGGGAAGAGATCAGACAGACAGGAATAAAAGCGGGGAGGTTAAATACCTTATCCTGAATTAGCTTCATCATTCCTAGCCACTGCATAAAAGCTATTAAAGTTATTACAGGACATGCTGGGTGCTGGCACAGCAGGAACAACAAATATAGGTGGAGTGGTCCTTGTCATAAATATCTCTGGAGCTGCCGTGGCAGCGCTGTGCCATCCTGATGCTGCAGCCACCTGAGGGCTGCCAAACCCATGGTGAGCGCTGGGTACAGATGGTGGCAACAGCTCCTTCTCCCTCCAGATAACACAAGCCTTGCACCCCCAAGGGGGAAAACCTCCTSCTGTGGGGCTGGCCTGGTTTCCCTGGGTCTGCTCCATGCAGGTGCTGCAAGGAACCAGAGGCCAGGGGTTAAAAACCACAGCACAAAAAAAAAATAATTCATCCCACTTGTGCGTGCATTTGTCAAGTCTATTAATAATGTGCTTCACTCTGTACTTTGAATGCTCTTTTTAATGATTACTCTGCATTTTGCCACTCAGCCATTGCAGTCACATCTACGTCCTACAGTTATCAGACATTCATCTTGTAAGATCACAGCCTGACTCCACTGATGTCTCACAACTCGACACCGAAATGTCTTTATTACCAAGCACATGGACTTTTGAAGCCTTCTGCACTGCCACAGCACACAGGTAGGTGCTTTTGCTGCTCTGTTGACTAAGCCAGGTGACTTTTCCAGTGACAGACCTCAGTATAAAGTCCTTTGGTTACCCCTCATCTACCAAATGTTCTGACACATCCAGTTAGGAAACAAACCCAGCTTTTAGCTCAGACTCTCCAAATCCTGATTCTCCCACTCTACCACATTTTCCTGAGCAGAGGGGAGGATTAGGAAGGGGGGCTTTGCCCCGCACACCAACAGTGGTGGGCAGAGCAGAGAGGTCGCCCTGAACCTGGAGTACTTCCAGCACCATCCACCCTCGCTGAGTCACTCGTTTAGATGATGCAGCAGGAAGTCATTGAAAACAGAAGACAGTGGAAATAAAATGAAGAGAGAGCCATCCATTCACACCCCTGGCAGAGGCATTTCAGTTCCCAGTCCCCCTCGTGCCCGCAGGGAGGACGGGTGGTGCTTATTAGACAGGTTATGTAATTGAAGTGGTCTATATTTGTCAGGAGTGCATGGTGCACACACCTCGAGGGTCAGAAGCCCAGCAGTTTGGAGAACATTAGCTGCACTAATGAATCAGCAGGGAGAAGGACCTAAAAATATGACTCAGCTGCAGAAGGACATCCTCGGGTGGCTTGGGGAGCCAAGGTCAGGAGGCCCCAGTGTGCCTTTCCCTCTCGGGCTGGGTGGTGTTTCTCTGCTCAGATCGGGCTCACCAAAGGCAAGATCCACACTGTGCTAAACTTCTTCCAGACTTTGGCTGTGGTGTTGGATGTTGAGCTTTGCCTAAAGGAGGAGGAAGAGCCCTGATCCGTGCCACAACCACTGTATTGTTAAGTCACCCTTCTTCTTGCATCACTTTCCCTCTGAGCCTGAAACCTCAATGCTCATGGCATTAATCCTCCTTTTTTGGGCATAAAACCACTAAAAATGCTTAGTGTCACTCAGGGTGAGGGTAGTCCGTGGCTAGTCCCAGACATGGAGGTTGGTTTGTGCACTCTGTGCTGAGTGAGCCCTGTGGTGGGTGCTGGTGGGGCACGAGCTCTGTGCCTGCTCTCAGCTCTGGGGRAGCTCAGGGCAGTCTCCTCTCCATCATTCTCAGCCTCCAGGAGCAGCGGTGCCACCCCACAGTGCCCCAGCTGCCATCACAGTGGGCAAGCTGCAGTGCATCAGCGGTGGCCACAGTCACCCTGAGTCAGGCTGGAGACACCGGGGTGAGCCGGCAGCTGGAGGGTGTTTCGCTCCTCTGCATGGATAAAGATGGTTAATGAGAGTTATTTTTAGGGCACTGGAGCGGGTGGAAGAAAATAACAGATAGCCTTTGTTCTCTTGGTTTCTGCTGTTACAAGTGGATTTGTTTGCTCAGCTCAGGGTCTTGGTTCACTCCAGGCAGCTCAGGCTGACAGCAGCCCTTGCCCCAYGCTATGTTTGTGCAGTGCACACACCATCATTTACCTTTTTAAAATCTTGGACATTGTGCCCTGAACCAAATTCTGCCTTCCTGCAGATGGGTGGTGGACCCCATTGCTTTTTATTTTTAAATCCCAGGACACAAAAGCCCTGCCTTTATCACTTGCCTGCAGTCCCTGCAGCTCCACATATCCTTATTAAACAAGCACTGATCACCAAGTGGATCTGACAAGCGCCCAAGGCAGGGGTGATCCAGGTGTCTGGTGTGCCCACAGCCCATCCCAGCTCCCTGGGGCTGCAAAATGCAGGGGCTCTCCTCCCTCAGGATGGGGAGAAGGGCTCTCAGGAGCCAAAGGAAAGGTGAGCTTGTGCCTTTCCATTGCAGCGTGAGGACAGGTGGCTGCAAGGCCAGAGTTTATCCCAGCCCTGCCAGATTTTATATTAACAATAATAGAAGTTCTTTACAGGGGGTTATTGAGACGGAAAAGTGGCAAACTGGATTATGGCCTGTGCAATTACATATTCCTCTTTGGAGACAKAATTTAAATAATCCTTTTTCTGAATTTGTTTTTAATCTCTGTAGCACAGGCCCTGAGGGAGGATGTCTCCAGAGCAGGAGGACTACCAGCCATTGGGCAGGTGAGTGTGAGGAGGTGTCTATGGGCCATTTTTTTTTGCCAACCTGACTCTCAGACCAGGCTGCTTCTAGAGAAGATTTGTAGGGAGGGATGGATCATGCAGGGATATTGATGCACCTCTCTGTCTCRGGCAAAACTCACTCTGATTTGTCCTTAAATGCCCAAATTTGCAGAATTGTTTGGACTCGATGTGTTAAGCTTGTGTTCTAGCTGGGATTAGCTCTCCGCTGGTTTCTCCAGACACCAGCCTCACTCCAGAGTGTCCCAAGGGGAAAGGCCCCGTTGCATTTTGGAAGACAGCATGCCAAGATCAGTGAATGCAAAGAGGGAATCTTGTTGTGAAACATCCCAATGAACCCAGAGATGGAAGTTGCTCGTGGGCAGCAATCACACCTGAGAGAGTGACAGGAGAAAATGTCACAGTTGGTTGTTTTGGGCCAGGAGTTTGCTTTCTGGAACATGCTAGAGCTGGGCCTGCAGCAAGTTCACAGCCTGACAAGGATGCTCAGGAGCCCCTGCTGGGGCTCACTTCACCCTGAGACAGGCACCAGCTGACACTTAAATGAACTGTTTTCCCCCCAGCTTTCACAAAGGCTGATGCTTGGCTCTGTAATTGCACAAAGTTTTAGTGCAGCTCCTGTCTCGACTGAATATTTTCAGGCATCACTAATTAAATTGAATTTACTGGGGTGACAAGTGTCTCTCTCCTCTCAGCTGCAGATGCTGTAACTGCTGCTCAGGCTCCAGCACAGCCTGTTTGGAACTGCTGCAGGACCCTCGGGCTCCCCTGGCTCTGGGGTAGTGCCTGGGTGCCTCTCCCAGTGGGAAAACTGAGGGGCAGAGCAGGGAGCAGCCCAGCATGGTTTTTATTTCTGCAAATAACTCAGCTGACCACAGATCTGTCTGTAGCTCCTTCGTCCTCCCCTCCCCGGTGGGGAGAGTTAATAATAGATGTTGGATGTTGCAGGAAGATGCAGAATTTAAATGAATTCCCCTTCCTTTTCAGTAATAAAAATATTTCTCCCCTAAGAGTCCCTTGATTAATTGATCCGGCAATTGACAAATCAAGGATGGGAAGGCATAAAATCCAATAGAAAGGGATGAAAATAGCATTATGTACCATCTGATGCAGTCAGCGATGTCATGCAACGAAATGACGGCAGAAAAATGGGGCCTTGGGCTGGAGGAGCCTTCATTAAGATGTGGCAAGGGTATTATTAAGTAAAAGAACATTGATTTTGTTTGAAAGATTTGGCCATCCATATTAAATATAATCTCCGTAATGTAATCTCGGGAGTTGCTTGAAATGTCAGCATCACTTGGCTGCATCTGCTCCAAAAGGAAGATGGAAACTTCTCCATCCCCCACCGTGCCCTGTGAGCAGCTGATGGGCTGTGCCCACACGAGGGAATGTCAGTATTTGGGTTTGCCACCAGGAATTGGGGTGTGCCAGAACAGCCCGTGCATCTAAAGCACGTGGGACTGGAACAAAACRAGTCACCCACCGAGGCAGAAGCAGCCAACACAATATCCAGCAGGACATTCAAAGCCAAAAGCTGCTCTAGACTCTGGCTTTTGTGTGAGACTTGGACACCTGGACAAATTCTTGGCATCAATTAACTCATGTAGCTCTCATCAGTGTCCTTGGAAGCTGAGCTCCTGTCCCAAATCCAACCTGGCAAATTCTGCTAAAGACTTTTTTTTTTCCTTCTGAGAGATCTCCAGATCCAGCAACAGCAGTGTCCACACAGGGCTGCCATGGGTACTTGCTGATGTCCCCACAGCTCATCAGAGAACCAGGTGCTTCCAGACTGGGGAAAAGCACACAGAGCTCACAGCCCTATGGCACAGTTGATGCCAGGGCCCTCCTTTTCTGGTGCTTCCACAGAAAAATGGTGCATGGTACCACTGGTCCCAGCTGGGAGCAYGGGAATGGTCCCAAAGAGCCAYGAATCTCRCATCTCMCAAACCTCAGAGGAGCTGAGGACAKCATTCCCTGGGCACAGTGCAGGAAGGAGGTGAGGAGGAGGATCTCTGCTGGGGACACAGAGCCAAATCCCAGCAGTGTTGGTCTGAGCACTCTCTGTGGCTGCCAGGGGCAGCTGCAGTCATAAATCCAGCCCAGCACATGAAAAAGATGCTCTCACTATCTAAAACAGAGAAGGTTCTATGGCAGAAGGGACCATGGTCTGGAAAGCACCTGGGAAAGCATTAGCAGGGCCGAGGGGGGATTGGAGACTTTGGATGCAGTTTTTCCTGCATCCCCTGGCTCCAGTGTCCACAGAGAGAGCAGTGGTGTGGAGAGCAGGTGCCTGAGCACCTGGGTGGCTCAGCTCTGCTGGAGGAGCACCACAAAAGGCATCAAAACAATTTCCTTGGGAATCAGAAGTGTCCAGACACAGCTGAAGGCACCAAGCCACTTGACTGAAATGGAGTCAATTTTCTCCTCCAAAATGCAGCATATAAACCTTTTTATAGCCATGCACCAGCAGAGCTATTTTTATTCCCTGCCAGCTGTTGAAAGCCATTTCTGTGGCTCCCTCTCCATGCCCTTGCCCACTATCCCACAGTCACCATTTCATTGCCTGCTTGAGCACTTGGGGCCTGAATGGCAAAGAAATAGAGAGCTACCACTGCACTCTGACACTGCTTTGGTGCCAGGAAGGAATCCTCTGTGGGTGGGGCTGGCAGGAGATGGAGAGGGGGACAGTGGCAGCAGCCATGGGTGGCCAGGCTCGTCCCAAGAGGAGCTCTGCTCTGTGCATTGTTTGTGTTTGTGGGGCCACAGCAGAGAGCTGGGGCTGTGTGTGGTGACAAAAATGTGGTGTCCAAGGGAAGAGCAGGCACAYTGACAGAAGGAAACCCTCTGGAGGCCCAGAAAGCATTTCTCAACAACAGGCTGCTGGAGGTGTGTAGGGTTTGTGAGCAAGAACCCTCCTGGGTTTGCCCTGATTTTGTTCTTCTCTTACGAGCCYCTTTTCAGGTAATGGGCTGAGCAAACCTTTGCTCTGACCAGCTCCTACCTGGCCTGATGTGGAAACCAAACAATCCTGCCCATAGKCCCATTGACTATTTCTCCATCTCTGTTGTGACTGTGAAACAAGAAAGGAGAGAAAATCACTCTCAAGATCACCCTGGGTAAAGCCCATGTTGTCCTAACACAACTCTGAACTGTAGGGCTTGGAACAAGAGGGGCTTTCCCCCACATCTTTCCTCACGGTAAGGAGCAGCATTTACCTTTCCCTGTGGAAAAGGGAAGGGGGTACCACAACTGTGACTCTGTGGGTCAAATGTAGGACTGGATATTTGGGGCACAGATGGGGCACAAACTCTGCCTCCTCTCACAGTCTCACATGCCAGGGGGTGTCTGATGGAAATACAAACACAACCTTCCCTTTGGGGAAGACAGCATGAAAAGGAAAAAGAGAAAAAAAAAAAAAAAAAAGAGAAAAAAAAAAAAAAAAAGAAAAAAAAAAAAAAGAGAAGAAGAAGAAAAAAATTGAAAGAAAATAGAATTTGTGTTGGGTGGGCAAGTCTGGTAATTCTGAAAAGCCGCAGAGCACAAAGGTGAAAACAAACATAGAAAGCAAAATACAGAAGGTTTTGTGTGATGCCAGCAATTTTCCTTCGCTGAGGAGGGAGCTGCCTGGATGTGTGGTGGTACAATCTGCTCTTTCAAAYGGCTGAGTCAAACACCAGCTACGTCACAAAGAGTTGTACAGACACATGAAGGACACATAATGACAATATTTTGTCATTCTTCCCCCAGATGCATGTGGAAAGCAGAAAGGAGAAAAAAATAATTACATTAGGGTTCAGATAGGATTTTGATAGCAGCTATTAAATGAAATGTAAAGGTTATTTTCAAACCCAAACCCTGGATGCTGCTCCAAGCATGAACAGACTGGCAAATGATCTGAATTTTTCCATTTTCTTMATATTGTTCCTATGGATGTGTTTACCACAGAGTCTGGCATTGCAAACTTAAATTTAAAAAAGGGCAAGGAGAAGGAACAAGCATTTTGCTGGGTACCCAGGCAAAACAGATACYGTCAGAGCAAGGGCTGTATTTGGTATTTCATGGCCAGGACACTTTGCTYTGGGATAAGAACAATGAGCAGGACTGGGATTCAGACTACATGAAACAGTGTTCTGTTTTTGTTCCCTGCGCTTCAGCTTTTCAGCCTTGAGTACAACCTGGAGCAGATATTTGGTATTCAGAGAGGGAAATGTGTCTGGTATTGTCCAAACCTGGCTGAAAAACCTCTGCAATGATTCCTGTTGACTTTGATGAGCTGGTCCTGGGCACAGGCAGCCAGGGCAGGGTTTCTGGAAACACCCAGGCAGCCTTCACCCCTGAATTCATAGGAATATCCTACATGTCCAGTTTCTGGTTTTTAACCTGGCCAAGTTTACATCGGATTCAGCTGTGCCTAAACCTTGTCCAAGAAGAGGAAAGAAAAGGGCTTCTTGTTGCTCAAACCAGAAAAGTCAATCCTGAAATCAATGTAGCAGCCCTGGTGAGGTGAGGGCAATTCCAGGGAGGAACCATCAGCTCAGCCACCACCTCCTCAGGGCTGAGYTTCTCCCTTCATCCCAGAGTGCAGGGAGCACTTCCCACAGTGTTAAACACCAGCTGCCCCTTCTTCCCTCTCACTGGGCTACAATCTTGGTTTTGAACAGCTCCTCGGAGTGACTTACTCCAGATCCTCATCTSCAGCTGTCTCCATCTAGGACTGCTCCCTCTCTGCCATTGTGTTTTCTCTGTCAGGGCTGGTCCCTTGCCAGCTGTGAATAACTCACCTGACAGCTTGAGATCATCTGCCATTTCACCTGCCTGCTGGTCACACACCAGTCGTGATCCCTGCAGACTCTTTGGGCCCAGAACTGGCTCTTGCACCTCCCTGGCAAGCTTTTCCTCTCTAAAACCTTCCCATAGCTTGCAGTGTTTGGGGCACTGTCAGCTGATGCTGTTTTTGCAAATGAGCAGAGGTTCCCGTGGCAGAAGGTGAGTGTGCAACAGGCAGTGGATGTGATTGATGGCCACAGTGGTCATTCCCATGGTGGGGCAGAGGCTGTGCTCAGGACCATCCCTTTCCACGTTCTGTGGTGTGGTTGTTGGTGCTGGCTTGTGCTGACCTGTGGGCTCAGTACTGAGGCCTGGGTAATGATG